>NC_046156.1:36443630-36668630 GCF_011064425.1 Rattus rattus | reverse complement strand
AAAGCAAGTCCGACCGGACATAACTTGGACAGCCTACTCTATGCCATGAAAGAAAATAAACTTTATCCCTCTCCCAGAAGAAAAATCATGAAATCATAGCTCATCTTTTATTCTGCATGTGTTAATGTGTCCCATGAACATGATTTAACTAATAAACTTCCAATAAGCATCCAAATATCTCTTTAGAGATGTGGGTTCTGAGAAATCCAAATGACTTTGCCTTGGCAAAGCTGTGCTCATTTTATGAGTGGAACCTGGGATCCATTTACAATACCCAGAAACGGACAACAGCTATCCACTGCTGCTTTCTGGCGCTTTCGGTGGTGTTGGCAGGGGAAGGTGTTGGAAGCCAAGAGAGCAATACCATTACCACATGAAAAAAACAAAAACAAAAACAAAAACCAAACCTTCTCTGGCCCCTCCCACACAGCCAGTGCACTTGTTCAATGTTGAGGTAAGGTGGAAAGGAAATCAAGTGCACATCACCAACTAGATACGGAGTCTGGAGAGGAGAGCTTGCAAACCTGGGTGTCAGGTCTCCTCAGAGAACTATGCTCTGCACCATGCAGGATGGCATGAATTAATACTAAATGTACCCCAGAATCTGTCATGGATAAGACCGTAGACAACTACTATTATTAGAAATAACCACATACAGCTGTTACCATGTCTCAAACTTGGGAGGAGACAGTGACATTTCACATAGAAATTTTTGGTGCCATCAATGTACAATCAATGGTGGGGTCAGGTTTTGGGGCTACTTTTAAGATTCATGAACTCTCAGAAGAGAGGTGGTCTAAAATACCTTATCTGGTTCGTTGAGGTACTTAGTCCTTGTTGGCAATCTGCAATGTTTAGAGTACTCTGGGTACCCTAGAAGGATGGGTACATGACATTCTTGGCACAGAAATTCTAATTCGAGTTGACATTTTAAGAGACAATTGTCGTTTTATGTGCCTTGACTCATAAAAAAAAAAAAAAAAACTAAACTGACAGAAAACTTAAGTGGTTTTCTAAGCTGCGTTTGTGACCACGCTTCACTGTGTAATTGTTGGAGAGTAAAGGAAGAGATACACGTGTGGAAATATATTCTGGTGTGGGTGTTCAGTAGCTGACTGGTTTCAGAAAGACACTGTGGATTTGGGGATGTTCAGGTGTATTCAACCTCTTGACCTTGTGGGCAATGGGTTGGGCCACATTCATAGCTGTCTTGGGTTGCATGCTGCCCATGGGCTGCAGGTTGAATGTACCCCATTTAAAGAATAACCCTAATCTGTAAAAGGACTCTGAACTCTACAAACAAAATGTCTTTGCGGATAAAAATTGGGGCTTTGGGTGTACATGGGTTTGTAGGAAGGAGGAAGGTTTCTTTCATAAAGTTTTGTACTCATTTGTAGAATTTCAAATTTTAAAGATGATTTATTTATTTGATGTGTATGATGAGTGTTTTGTTTACATATTTGTTTGTGCACCATGTATGTGCCTGGTACCTGTGAAGGCTGGAAGAGGGCATCAGTTCCCCGGAACTGGAACTGTGGATGATGGTTGTGAGCAGCCAGGTGAGTGCTGGGAACCGAACCCGGGTCCTCTGCAAGAGCAGCTAGTGCTCTTATACGTTCAGCCATGTCTCCTGCCGTTCTAGACTTTCTCATTTTAATTTAATGAACAGTCCAAGGAGAGTCTAGTAGAGTTGGTGACTGCTGCATGGCCAGTCACTTCGGAGGATTAAACAGATGACTTACCCCTCTGTTCACATTATTAAGGGCAACAGAATTATGCAGTAAACAATGACGTTCATGTAAAATATAGCTCAGCAGCCTGGGATGACCATGAAGGCAGCCAGCTATGGACGGCATGATACAGAATTAGATCCTAGATCAGGGATAATGTAAGGACACCGAACCCAGCCCTGCACAGGGCCCAGTGCAGCTAGCAGACGATAAACAAGACACTTCTGGATATCTAACTGGCATGCAGTAAATTCTTGATGATTAATTGATTGACTTGCTGATTGACATAATGGTCCGTGGGAGTGCCAAGTTGGATGATAAGGCTTTTGAAATTAAATCTATTAATATGTCCGTGGCTTATGCAAGTCTCAACATTTCCCTGCTACAGGATCCCCGTGTCTACAGCACAGAGGATAATCACTGGTCTGCAGCAGTTACCGGGAAGAAGGGGAGACTCAAAGAAGAGGAGGTTATTGTTGAAGTCTGAGGCACTCTCTGCAGCCTACAGGGTGGGCGGGTAGTGCCAGTCTCTGTAGGGCGTCAGAGTCTGACAGCCCAGCTGCCAGTGTCCTGAAAGGGGAGACAGGACAAACCATGTGCCAGGAGGGTGAGGCATGCCAGGCACGGGGACGAAGCTGGGCATCAGGGGCGAAGGACAAGCAGAAGCTAAAGAACACTGAGCAGACATCAGGCCGAGAGTCCTCAGGGGTTCTCTGCCTCTACTCGACCCCTGTGCTTGAAGGAACCGATCAGATTAGGGGTTATCAAACCCCAGTGAGCATACAATGACTTTAGGATATTTGCTTTAGCTTCCCAGGGCTATGTCCATCCTTGGAGACTCTGAATTAGTGGAACTCAGCCTAAGCCCAGAGAATCGCATCATGGTGAGCCCTCTGCATGGTCCTGTAGCAAAGCTGGTGGTCCGCAGCACTGGTATAGAGAGTCCATTAAACTTGGCGCTTTTTTTTTTTTATTAACTTGAATATTTTTTATATACATTTCGAGTGTTATTCCCTTTCCCTGTTTCTGGGCAAACATCCCCCCCCCTTCCTTATGGGTGTTCCCTCCCCACCCCCCCCCATTGCCGCCCTCCCCCGACAGTCTAGTTCACTGGGGGTTCAGTCTTAGCAGGACCCAGGGCTTCCCTTCCACTGGTGCTCTTACTAGATATTCATTGCTACCTATGAGGTCAGAGTCCAGGGTCAGTCCATGTATAGTCTTTGGTAGTGGCTTAGTCCCTGGAAGCTCTGGTTGCTTGGCATTGTTGTACATATGGGGTCTCGAGCCCCTTCAAGCTCTTCCAGTTCTTTCTCTGATTCCTTCAACGGGGGGTCCTATTCTCAGTTCAGTGGTTTGCTGCTGGCATTAAACTTGGTGCTTCTTAATGACCATGATGAACACCAACGATGACAATGGCGCCTACCCACCCAGGTTCTAAGCTTGGATTTCTTGATATCACAAAGATTTTCGACATTCAGAAACCACTTACTAAGATTTCATTATGCGAACGACTTCAAATTAAGGGGCGTGTGCTGGTTAGATTTATTGATAATTTGCCTGGACACACATGAGAAGAGTGTGTGCCTAGGCAAATTGTCAATTGAGGAACTGTCTCAATCAAACTGGTACATGTGTATGTTGCATTTTCTTGGTTGCTAGTAGACGTAAAGGCCCAGCCCATGATGACTGTTAGCATCCTTGTGCATGTGAGCTTGGGCTGTGTAAGAAAGTAGCTCAAAGTAAGCCCTGGGACAAACAAGTAAACACATCTTCCCATGGCTTCTGCTTCAAGCTTCTGCACTGAGTGTGTGCTTTACCCCTTCTCCCTAGGTCAATCATGGTATTTTTCACAGAAACAGAGAATGAAGTAGGACAAGGCATAAAACAGATCTGAAAACAAAAACAAAAACCAGCTATATTCACAACTTTAGAAGGCGACTAAGATGGGTAGCCTGATCATCAGGAGGGTCCCAGGCCAGGAAGCAAAGAAGGGAAGGTGCGATTCTCAGACTGGGACCTGGAAGTACTTTGGAACCACCAGGAAGGATGAACTTCATGGATAGAAGGGCTAGTTTAAAATGGGGTATGAGAGCTCCCTGCACTTCACTTGGGCAGCATGGTAGAGCTGGCCCTGGTGGTATGGGCGCAGGTGAGCTGGCCAGGAGGGCAAGAGAGTTAGGGAGCTCACCCAGGTATGGGCCCAGGAGAGCTGGCAGGCTGACTAACTCAGGCCCAGATCAAGGACTTTGAGTTTGCTGACTAACATCTACCCCACCTATGACTCACTGAAGCATGGGAAGGAGGCAGTCCTGTAGAATCAAAGTGCAGGATCTCCATGACACAGGACAACAGGATATCCAACAGGAGTCCCAGCAAGGATCCAGTATTGATAGTGTAGCAGAAGCCAGAGGCCTCTGACCAAACCAATGACTCATTGAAATGAACATTTGCAAGCAAAGAAGTGTGGACAAAAGGGTATACACTGTGGGACACACTACGACACAGTGCAGATTCAGGGTGAGATTTTGTTTTATTTATTATTTTTCTTTTGGGGGGAATTACAAGGGTCAAGGACAGATAGAAAGGGACGGAGAGATAACTGGGTGTGTGATGCAAAATTCACCAAAAAAAATCAATTAAATGTTTTTAAAATAAAATAAATGTTTCAAAATTTTTAAAATAAAACAATTTTAAACTAAAAGGTGTGATAGAGGATATGAATTGTCAGCTTACTTGCTTGCTCCCCATGGCCTGCTCAGCCTGCTTTCTCAAAGACCCCAGAAGCTCCTACAGAGTGGCACCACCCACAGTGAGCCAGGCCCTCACAGATCAGTTATCAAACAAATGTCCTCAGACAAACTGGACCCACGGGCCAATCTGATGAAGGCGGTTTCTCAATTAAGGTTCCACTTCCCAGATGACTCCACCATGTGTCAAGTTGACTAAGCGACTAGCCAGCACAGAGAAATGCATTGTGTACTTTGATCACAGTCTCTCTCCTTTCTTACTGGTCCTCTTCCTTTTCCACATCCCTGCTTTTACTTTCACACTATGTACTTACATATAAGGATCCTTTATGCATATAAATATTTATGTATACATAAATGATACATATAGACATATGTTACACCTACTCACAAACATACTCACAAAATTTAGAATCCATTTATGAGAGAAAATGGGATATGCCTGTTTTCCTTATCCTCTGAGCCATTTCTCCAACCATATTGGACATATTTTCTTTATCCATTTATCTGTTGGCAAACATCTAGACTGATACTATAACGTGGTTCTTGTGAAGCGTTTAATAGATAACACTTAACGCTGAACTTGGGCATCATTCTTTGGGTGGCAGTTTCCAAAGGTCTGGAGGGTACCTAACTTGAACTTTGCATCCCCTTTTTATTTCTAGCCACTTATTTTAAAAGTAACTAATGATACCAGTTTTGTTTTTATGTGTGTAGGGCAATTTGAGAGAGAGAGAGCTAATGGACAAATGTTAGTTGGGATAGAAGGAGGAAGAAAGGAATTGATGGTTGAGACCCAAGGTTGACAATCATTTCAGCAACCCAGAAATTGGCAGATTGATGTAGGGTGTTGTCTGAATGTTTGTAATAAAGTCTAATCCATTCATAAAAGTTAAATGTGAACCAGAGGTGGTGGAGACTCTGATCAGAGGCTTTGGGAATGGTCTAGATGGGGATTAGATTGGGACGCAAAGCTGAGGAAACTGTTCGGGAAAGGTGAGTTTTGCTTTTGTCAGTTTTCTCCTGAGATGAACAGGTGTAGAAGCGAAAGCCATGGCTGTAGCTTGGAGAAGAAGTGAGAGTTAGAAATGGTGGCACTGAGGGCAAAGAGGCCTAACAGTGTAGGACTGAGTGAGCTCTGTTAAAGTGAGTACAGAGAAAACTAAGGAGCCGATGGCTGAAGATGGATGTGAGCCAACAGAACCTAAGGTGTGTGCTCTATAGAACCTAGGTGAAGGGGTTACCGCAAAACCGAGCTTGTGGGATGGCTCAGTCAATATGATTCCCTTGCAGGCAGGTGGGCTGAGCTCTGTCCGTAGAGCCTACATCAAAAGACTGGTTTGGTGGCACATGCTTCTAACTGCAGCACTGGCACAGTAAAGAAGGGTAATTCCCTGGCCGGACTGGACTATTTGACTAGATCTAGGACAATGGGAGACCCTGTCTCAAAAACAGAGAGAATGGTGCCTGGGAAACAACACAGACTTAAAGCTGCCTTCTGGCCTTCCTTGCCCACCCCCACCGTGTGTGTGTGTGTGTGTGTGTGTGTGTGTGTGTGTGTGTGTGTGTGTATGTGTACATACATATGTGTGTATGTGTAAGCATGTGTGTAAGTATGTATGTGCATGTACATACATATGTGTGTATGTGTAAACATGTGTGTAAGTATGTATATGCATGTGTGTATATATGTGTGTATTATTCCTACACATAGGGAGAATAGAGTACTGCTGCTCTGTCCTTGAAAACTGTGGGGTGAAGCACCCGCATTTTGGTCATCCTTCTTGAGTTTCAAGTGTTCTGTGCATCCTGGGTAATTCGAGCATTTGGGCTAATATCCACTTATCAGTGCGTGCATACCATGTGTGTTTCACTCCTTCTTTAAAAGGGGAACAAGAACACCCATAGGAAGTTTAGAACAGAGACTGAAGGAACGGCTATTCAGAGCCTGCCCCACATGTGGCCCATACATATACAGTCACCAAACTGGATAAGATGGATGAAGCAAAGAAGTGCAGGCTGACAGGAACTGCATGTAGATCTCTCCTGAGAGACACAGCCAGAATACAGCAAATACATAGGAGAATGCCAGCAGCAAACCACTGAACTGAGAATGGGACCCCCGTTGAAGGAATCAGAAAAAGGACTGAAAGAGCTGAAGGGGCTTGAGACCCCATATGAACAACAATGCCAACCAACCAGGGCTTCCAGGGACTAAGCCACTACCCAAAGACTATACATGGACTGACCCTGGACTCTGACCTCATAGGTAGCAATGAATATCCTAGTAAGAGCACCAGTGGAAGGGGAAGCCCTTGGTCCTGCTAAGACTGAACCCCCAGTGAACGTGATTGTTGGGGGGAGGGTGGTAATGGGGGGAGGATGGGGAGGGGAACACCCATATAGAAGGGGAGGGGGAAGGGTTAGGGGGATGTTGGCCTGGAAACCAGGAAAGGGAATAACATTTGAAATGTAAATAAGAAATACCCAATTTAATAAAGATGGAGGAAAAAAACTGGGACAAAAACCAACCAAACAAAAGAAAGAAAGAAAGAAAGAAAGAAAGAAAGAAAGAAAGAAAGAAAGAAAGCAAGCAAGCAAGCTGAGGAGCAGAGGTCTCCATCAGAGGCAGTCTCCTGACTCTATTCTGCTGTGCCCTCTCTCCAATACCCTTTATAGCTTCCACAGGCTAACAAATAAACCAGATAGACCATCCTAAAGTGACAAAGATATTTAAATAAGATATTTAAATAAGATATTTAAAAGGGGAACAAGAACACCCATAGGAAGTTTAGAACAGAGACTGAAGGAACACCCATTCAGAGCCTGCCCCACATGTGGCCCATACATATACAGTCACCAAACTAAATCTTAGCGGGGTGGGAGGTTTCAGATCAATACCTCTGTCATGGCTCTAGGGGTGTAATTGGGGAAGGAGCACTGGGGATGAGGGCTCACCGCAGAGGTTGCTGCTGAAGTAGTGGGGATAGAATCTGCCGAGGGCAGGATGGAGGAAGCAGACGGTCTCCTTCAGACCCAGTAGGAACGGGAGCACAGGGGCGGAGGAAAGAGGCAATGTGGCCCTGCGACAAGTGCAGAGAACTATTCGAAAAGAGAACAGCTTGGGAGATGTCTGCTAGGAGATCCTTGATGGGACTGAAGGGGATGGATGGAGTTTTAGATAAAGAGGAATCCAAGGAGTTCAGTCCTAGTCACCTTTGCTATGAGCAGAGTAAAGGTGGTGTTGGTCTGTGTTCAGGGGAATGAGTAGTACACCCAGGAGTTTTCAAGAAAACAGAGGGAGAAACTTTATGGATGATCGATGTGGGGTAGAAAAGAGATTTTCCTGGACACACTGAGGCCTGAGCCTAACTGAAAAGTTACTCTGGTTAGCATCCGCCTGCTCTCTGATCTGCCCCAGGCTCTAAAGGACTTTAGCTAAAGGTCAGTCTTTAAGAACAGTGAGTGTTCTGGAAGATCCATGAAGAGAAATAGGGGAAGAGGTGAGTGTAAAGTGCCTTCCACACAAGCGGTGACATTTGGAAAGAGAACTTAGCCATGCCCAGCACTGGCGGCTGCTCAGTCTGCTCCTCACCGGTGTCCCATGAAAGCTATAAGAGGCCAGACAGCAAGCATCTGGAAGCCGGCAGGGCCCTGCCTGTGGTGGAGACCTCAGCTGGTGGGTTTTCAAGCAGGGAGTAGCGTGCTTCACCCCTCTCGTCCTCATAGCCTCCCACTTGCTTCATTCAGACTTATACTAAAGTCACCCCAAACTATGAAGGGAAAAGAAAAGCAAGCGAACTGTCTTTCTTGCCTCATGAGGCTGTAGTGGGAATCTGCCAGCCGTGAAGAACCCTGGGTCTCAAGATGTGCATGAGGACCCGTGAACACACTCCCGCTGTGTCAGGCTTGATTGTGGGGTATATTTTAATGTAGGGCTTTTATTTCTTATACTAGGCCCACTTTTAAAACTAACACTTCAATTCACAGAATACATCTCTTGTCATACAACTGATCGATCACCTCTCATGCCTGCTTCAGTTATATCTTATATACAACCTAAGGACTACACTTACATGAAAATCTCCACCTGTAAATTAAAGCTGGTATCTCAGAGGGGTCTTCTAATCACTTACAACTGAGTCTCGGAATTCCAGTAGTATCGACCTTCCCTGGGTAGTTCCTCCTTTGGCCAGATCATGTGCTTCTAAGACTGCGCCGCCGCCCTCAGGTGCTCACATCTAAGACTGCACTGCCCTCTAGTGGTCACATGTAAGAGCAACCTACATTTAGTTTGGCTACAAATTGGGTTTCCAGTTTGTTTGGTCCTAAATCAAAAAACTATATTGTGCCAAGTCAAGGCACTTACTTACACCTGTCCAAGAAGTGCTGGACGTGGCTCCAAGAAGGATGGGGGCAAAATGGCCGACAGCAATGGCCGCATCTTGTTTTGCGTTTTGGAGCGATCCCTACTGTTATGTGGCTGCAAGGTCTAGGATGTGGGAAATGACTGACTTGACTCCATGATATGCTGTTAAGGAATCCTCCTCAGGGGACCCTCACAAGAATTCATGACATGGTGCTCTGTAATTATGAACTCAGAGAACACAATAAATTCTCCCAAGTGGACAAAACTCTTGGAAGTTTCAGCCAGGAATCCGCATGGTTGCTCTTGGAGGAGGGCCACCAGGGACTTGCCCCATGATGGAGCACTGTGGGACTTCTTGTAACCGGCCACAGTCAAGGCCTTCTAATGCCTGTAATTAGCTTCCTCCAGGGCTCCCCATTTCTCCTTGTTGAGGAAGGAAACCGTGCAATCAGTGGAACAGCAGGCGAAGGCATCTGCTGGGTTCTTCTCTTCATAGAAGATGAGACAGGGCTTCTGAATAGCCCAGCAGCCCATTGTGGCACGGAGGGCCTAGAAAAGGCATAAAATGCATTCTCACGTTCAAGTCGGTATCACAGACTATGAAGTTATTGGTTATTGGTCAACGTTTTTCCGATCCTGATCAGAAGCAATCAAGTTTTTGGGCCCCTGACTGTTCTGTAGGGGAGCACTCTGGGAACTGACCTGATAAAATACTTCTTTTCCTGTATTGAGGCATAGCTCAGTGATAGAGCATTTCCCTCACACACACAGGGCCTTGGATCTGATCCTTAGCATCACAGGAAATCGAATGCTGGTACTAAATTTCGAGGACACTGTGAAGGAGACACGTTTCCTCCTCAATGTTTCTATGCATAGTGCTTGGGAAGCACGGGATTTGAAAGTGTTAAAAGAAGAAATCCACCAATAGCATATAATTCTGACTAGCGCAAGATAAACTTCAAGTAAAGCCTTCGCTCGACAGATGTGTGCGAACTACAAGTGAACCATTTGGAAGGTTATTAATTTTTACTGCCATTATTAAACAAAAATGCCTGGGGTGACGGTTCTCAACTTCTGGCGTCATGTATCAGTTATGTACATGACAATTCATAGCAGCAGCAAAAATTACAGTTATGAGGTAGCAACAAAATAATTTCACGGTTGGGAGTCGTGACAGCATGAGGAACTGTTTTAAGGGGGTCACAGAACTAGGACGGCTGATAAGCACTGCCTTCGAGAATATACAGAGATGTGATTAATGGCCAGTAGAGAACTGGAGTAGGCCACGGGGGCTCTGGGCCTTCCCTTTACAGAGAACACGCAGGGGAGCAACACAGCCTCCCTAACGAGAGAATCTATTTGATCTCTGTCTAATTTGCATGGTTTGTTTGTTTGTTTGTTTGTTTGTTTATTGTTCCTGGAAGTCAAAGGGCAGCTCTGAGTTAGTTCTCTGCTCCCAGTGTGGCCTCTGGAGATTGAACTGAGGTCACCTGCTTTGGCCACAGGTGCCTTTACCCACAAAGCGTCCCCCTCCCCACCACATACACACACACACATACATGTGTGCACTCGCACACACGCTGATCTAATTTCTAAAGAAGCAGGGTCCCATGGAAGGTAGTTTTTGCTGACATTCCTATCTTTTTTCAGGTTTTAGAAATGGATGGCTTTTTTCAAATCCTTAAAATCAGCTTTTCCGTCAAGAGCCGCGCTGGCGTACCCATGACCTTGTAGAAAGAATACCCACCACTTAAACTCTCGGGTTGCCGAAAATCTAAACTCACGAGTTCATTGTGCTTATTTGCCTTCAGATCCTAATACTTTGCTGCGGGGATTCCCCACACCAGACAGTATAATCTTTGTGATATCTTATTAACAGTAATACCCATAAATAAAGATGTGGCTCTCCCTGGTTTGTGCAAGTCTCGGCTTTTCTTTTCCTTCTTTCTTTCTTTCTTTCTTTCTTTCTTTCTTTCTTTCTTTCTTTCTTTTTTTAAAGATTTATTTATTTATTTATTTTGTGTATGTGGGTACACTGTAGCTGTCTTCAGACACACTAGAAGAGGGCATCAGATCCCATGACAGATGGTTGTGAGCCACCATGTGGTTGCTGGGAATTGAACTCAGGACCTCTGGAGGAGCAGTCAGTGCTCTTAACCACTGAGCCATCTTTCCAGCCCGTGTCTCAGCTTTTCAAATGCAGTGTTCCCTTCTGACCACCAGGGGGCAGTGTAGGCATTGTTCATTGACAACGTTAAGCGTTCATTATAATAAACACTACACATGTAAGAGAACAGAAACACACCTCTTTTTTAGTCTCAAATGTTTTGGAGGAGCCTTACAGAACTTTCACAAAGTACAGTGAATTACTTATCTACATAGCATGTCGAGATTTATAGTTCAATGTGATATGTAATAAAAGATACTTAAGAGAAAAATGCTGCACCGCGAACTGGGTCTAAAATGTCTCTAATCTACCAGGGACACACGTTACATTTAGTTAGTAACGATTTTAAGAGTTGCAGGAGGCATGGGCTAGAGAGATGGCTCAGCCGTTAAAGGCTAGGCTCACAACCAAAAATATAAGAGTTGCAAGAGGCTACGTAAGGCCAACAAGTCTATGCCCACCTTACCCCTCCTTTAACTGTCAGGAAAAGGTCACTGGGATCAGTAACCTGCAGAGGCCAAGATGTCCCCAAACCTGGACAGTCTCATTCTTCTCGTCCTACAGAGACTCAGGTATGTGTACATGTATGTGTGTATTTTGCCATAACATAGTTTAAATTACTAGTGGTTTGATTCATGAGTCTAACGTTTTGCCATGGTTGAATAATTGAGGAATTCTCCCTCTCCTGGAAGATCCGGGAGTGATCGAAATTGTCTGACCTTGCCTCTGTGGAAGTTCATATCAACTTAGCAAGGGGAAGTCTGCAGGTACACTGTAGCGGTTGCCCGTGCCCACAGCTGTCCCTCGCTATGCCTGTAGAGATCAGAGGACAGCTTTCGGGAGTTGGTTTTCTTCTCCTACCTTTACATGGATTTTGGAAAATGAACCCTGGTTGCAATCCTTGCACTGAGGGCCTGCACCGTCTTGCTAGCTCACATTTCAACAATTAAAACTCCTATTCATATCAGGTCAGTATAAGCCAGGTACTTCAAAAGTGCAACCCCCAAGACTCAAGTGTGGTAGGTAGTATGTTTTTATAATCCCAGCACTTGGGTAGCTGAAAAGGGAGGATCAGAGTTTGAGGCCAGCCTGGGCAACACAGTGTGTTCGACGCCAGCATGAATGATACAGTAAAACCCTGTTTCAAAAAGCAAACAAAAGAATGCTGTTAACACCACGGAAGCAAACCACCACAAGGGTGGGTCTGTCACAACCTCTTCTCTCCCATTCTGCCTAGCAAGGTAGGTAGGGGACCCTGCTCCTCATAACGTTTGTGAACCCACACAAATTTAGCTCCTCTCTTTCCTAGAATGCCCCAGGAAGAGATTTTACTAAACAGGACTGAAAGTACATTTGGGTCTTTGCAAAGCCTAGAGAACATGTCCCTCCCTTTCCCCAGTGAGTTGGAGGTGTTGATAGAACCTTGTAGACTGGAAACCCTGTCAGGGGCTTCTGGTTTGGGAGAAGAGGAGTCTGGGAAATCAGCGGTCTGGAGCAGCTAAGCTGAGCCATGCCTTTTTGGACTAGCTCATCTGTCTGGTGCCCAGCAGGTCTGATCGGCATTAGCAACTTCAAGGGCTTCCTGACAATCTCCTGACCCTGAAGCATATTCTTTCTTCTTTAAAGAACACACATTAGGCCTCCAATGGGACCTTTTCTTTTATTTTCTGTAGCTGGCCTGCTTCGTTCTAGCTTCTTTTAGCAAGCCAGGGCCAGGCTGAATTCCCAGAGAGATTTCCTCCAAATCCTGCCTGAAATCCCAGAGAATTCCTCCAAGCCCAAACAAGGGAATGCTCAAAGATCTGAAGCCAACATCAGGAACATGGTGCTATCTTATTTACAAGTTGACTCATTGGCTGTTACTCTTTTCCCACTAGAGGGGGAAGGGTATTGATTAGCCACTTGTCTTCTTTATACAAGGCATCTCACTTTTTCTGACAGGCTAGGGATGCACAGACATACCGAGGGTTTAAGTTGACCACAGTTTTTTAACATTGCAATGCAAGAGTTGTTCCGACTTGAAGGGGATAACAGCTGTGCAGGCCCTGCTATTGTAAACTTTAAATAAAATGCTACATGTTTTATGATGTCTTAAGGACATGGTTAATAGCCTCGGAAATTATCCAGGCAAGTGCTAAGGCCATGAGGGAAAACATAGGCGCTCCTGGACAGCCAAGATCAGATGTTATTTTATAGCTCTTTTCCTCAGAAGTTCTCTACAAATAGCCTTAGATGGATGGATTGGCCAGAGAAACTACTGAACCTCAATCCAAGGGCTCGAGAAGGAATCCCAAGAAGGATTAGGTTCCGAGCATCCATAACCTATCGAGTAGGAAGCGTGAAGCCACCACGGTCAGATTCCAGGCCCTCATACACAGTGAAGGGAAGGTGCTGGTCTGGAAAAGGCAGGGTCGAGGACTGCAGAACTAGAAAGCAGATGTGAGGGTTTAGGGAAGCCCAGTGAATACCACTTCTCAGGGCTGTCCCTCCCAGAGCAGAAGGCAAACTGCTGAGGTCGATGCAAAGGGTAAGGGGAATGAGTTAACAAGCCACGTAGAGTGGGTTATCAGAGGGCTCTGAAGTGAAGCGTGACCCACCTCAGAGTTTTCTGAAATGATAACACCCACCTGTGATGTGAGCGCATTAAGTCACCAAGTTAAGCTCTGCAAGCTGCTCAAAGCGAAGATCTGTGGTTGCTATGATACGGTGAGTGGCTAAGAAGGGATGAGATGCCCCTCTTTGGAAGACCAGTTCCTTAAACACTACCTGTTCTGCAAATAGTTCTGAGCTTTGTACAAAAGGACCTACTCTGCCACTGGATTCAAGAATGGCAAGAACCCCATCGATCTAGTCAACCGCCATCTTTTTTACAGGCTGCACAACAGGGACAAACCAGGTCGCCACTCACTCAACTTTAAGTCTTCCTAAGAGAACTTGCAGAGGGACGGCTTCCCTCATTCAGCTGTCCATCTACCTCTGCGTTGCATAAATATGCCTATATAATATATATGATGCTTATACATTATGTAAGAATATATACACTATAATGCTTATGCAATATATATCGCTTAAGTACATATGTACAATTTATATGCATAGAAAAAAAATCCTCATTCCCAAACCAGGGCCATAAAAAGGCCCATAGTTTCAATAACCCTGTGACCCTTGGAATTCCATAAAGCAGCCAACCGTCTTCTGGAGAGTCAGAAGGTCACAGAAATAGATATTCTGGCTTCTCTTTCACCCTGCAACTCAAAGGTCATAAAAAACAAACAAGCTGCCTTATCTCCCACCCTGCAGTTTATTTCAACCCCCAAACTCCCAAACACAGCTTCTGGGCCTGGCTTCCCAAGTCTGCCTCCTCTCCACTATTAAAACCAACTGTCTTCTTTGGGGAACATTGACTTGCCCTTGAGAGGGAAAGGCATCTTTGCTGAGCACCAGGATAGATTAGGGTAAAAAGAAGACGCATCTGAACTTGACTCTGGAGGATTTGTGGTAAGGAGTATACTAGCAAGCAAGCCTTGCATAGAGTTGGAGCCTGGAACAAAGTGGGAGGTCACTCCGGAACAGGCTTGAGCTGTCAGGGTGGGAAAGGACGGGAGGTTGGCAGAAGCTCGCACACTACCAGTGCGAAGGCCCTGCAAGTGGTGAAATCAAATGGGCCAGGAACATAAATGTGCCCTGTGCCATCTGAACTTTGTCACCGAGCTCCCCTGTGACCCAAAAGCTTTAAGTTCAAGTATTTGCAAGACATTATCAGTCTGTGTTCATGACTGCTTTGAGGTGGGGGGAAGAGTGTGTTGGAGAGTATGGAAAAGCTTGAGTTTATGCCAGAGATAAAAGATCAACGGCATGGAGTGGAGCTCGCCAGAAAGCAGGAAAGCCAAGCTAGAGCTGGTGACACACAGGACAGAACCCTGGGTGCCGTCTTGCCTCCAAGAGGAAAGCCAGAACTCAGGAGGCCAGGACACCCCAGCTAGCACCTGGGAAACAGCATTCTGAGAAGGTTACCTTTCTTTGGTGAGACCTTTGGATTGTAAGGCCCCTTGAGTGTACATGTTTTCTTGTTTGTAACAATTTTGTATCTCTATGGTTACAGTTAGCTACAGCTAGTTTTTGAAGGGACACATGACTGGCTTTTCCACAGACCCTCTCCCATTAGAACTGCCTCAGACAAGTAAGGAGGAATCAAGTGGGAGTGGGGAGAAAGAGAAGAGGTGACACAAGAGTGGGGGAGGGGAGGGAGAAAGGAGAGCAGAGAGAAAGCAGGAAGGAGAGGAGAGGAGGAGAGGAAGGGGGGAGGGTTAAGTATAGAGCCCTAATGTGTCAAACCAAAAACCTTCCTCGGTTAATATCTTTCCTTAGTCCAGTTTTTTCCTGCCCTCTTGTCCTCTAAGTTTTCTTTTGGGGCCTGCATTAGGCCGAGTGTCCTCAGAAGCCTGGTAGGCACACCAACGGGAGGGCCTCGTCCCCTGCAGATGCCACAGACATCATCCTAGGCTCCATCCCCCCTCAGGGAGAGCCATCTTGTGGGTAAAAGCACTCACACTTCCATCACAGAGAAGTTCTGGCTTCTGGCTTCCAGGATATTGTATTTGGCCTAGGGGCAGGAGCTGGATGAGGGAACAGAAGTTCCTAGGAAGCCTCACAAAAAGCTTATTTCAAGCTCTTAGGTCAGAGGACCTGCAGACTGTATCCCAGCAATGAAAGCTTTACAGACTACGGACACCAGTCATACCATTTAAAATACTAATAAAAATGTCAGTTGAGGCTGCCCGCTCTGCCAGGGCGGTACATGTCCGTGATCCCAGCTCTCTGGGAGGTTGAGAGGAAGAGCATTTGCAGGAGTTTGAGGCTGGACTACACTGAAGTCAGCAGTACTCACCTTCCTCTGCACTTAACCAACGGATGGAAGGAAGAAGTAAGAACCGATGTTTAAAAAGATTATGGAAACACAAAACACCGGGCCAGGCCTAAACGCATACAGATCGGACATGGAACTATTAGCGCTGCTACAGATGTAGTCTGCATATCAGGATAAAAGGTTACTACTTACTCTCGAGGCTTTTATAAATACACCCTTTGTTTAATTCATATTCCCTTTTGTTCTTTCCTCCTTTGGGTTTGTTTGTTCATACAGGGATTTTCTAGGTAACTCAAGGTGGTCTCAAGCACATGATCCTCTTACTCCGGCCTTCAGAGTCCCGAGATGATAAACCCTTAGATAGGACTAGAACCGATGGTGTGTGTACTCACTGTGAAGATCTTGGAGCATGTGTGCTTGCCCAGGTGGGAGGGGCCTGATTTTGTTACTTTGCTCTCCTTCTGAAGGAATTGCAAAGGAGCCTCCTTAGAATCAAAAGTAAGAGCCCAGTTCTATCTTGAATGTGCTTATTTTATTTCACTTTCCTTTCTCCTTTCAAAAAATGGTCCCTGCCTGCCTTATACCTGTCTAACATGGGACAAAATATAGCCTCACTATGAAGCTTGCTAACCTGTGGGTATGCTGTAGTTCCTAGGCAATACTCTCCCCCACAGTGTCACTAAGTTCTCAACTTACTCCTCCCCATTTCTAGACATTGCAGCACACGTCCAGACCCCAGAGCCAGAATGGTGGCTCATGGGAAGTGAGGAAAAGTGTGCGTGTCACCCTCCAGAGAAGGGACTTGCCAACATACTGTGGCTAGAGAAACCCAAACATGGGCACAGTGCTGGAGCGACTTGCGACAGACAGATGGAAGCTTTTGCCAATTCTTAATGTTGCCATTCAATCTCTGGTTCAGATTTCTCAGCTACTCAAGGACAGGATGAACTGAAACAAAGAAGATGTCTATGGCTAACACTTTGTAGCAAAAAAAAATGGTCAGAGTTTTCTAGGAAGCCAAAGCGATACTGGAGAAGGAGAGATGGGAGGATTATTCTGGAACCCTTCACAGTTACAATCATTTTTGTAGCAGAATTAAATGTTTTCAGAAGGTATGACAGGGATATTTTCATCATATTGACCCAGCTGTCCCTCCTACCTTTGTTTCTCCTCTCCTTTTGAATTTATAGCTAAATTAATTTTGCATTGCCAGAAATGTTTAGTTGTTCCAGGATGAGTGACCTAAACGCAAGAGCACTGAATATCCAAGATCCATTAGCACTTTCTTGTCAAGAGTGGGACTGTCAGTAAATGGGACTTCAAACTTTACTGTATCAGAATATTCTTCAGGGTCAACCTGTGGCTTTTCTCTCTAAAAACAGCTTCCCAGGGACTAGACAGATGCCTCAGGGGTTAAGATCCATATTGCTCTTGCAGAAGACCCGGACTTGACCTCCAACACCCATGTCAGAAGCTCGCAACCACCTGTGAACCTCAGCCCCAGGAGTCCAGTGCTTTCTTCTGACCTCCCTAGGAACCCGTACTCATGAGCACATACCCACAAAGAGACAACTCACCCTCAGCAGAGCCAATGCTCGCATAGAGGTCCCAGCCAGAGAGCCAGAGAGCGGAAATGGACAAGGGTCCAAACATTGCTTCTCCAATGCTATACCAAAGGGCTTTCGATACCAAACACTTGAGGGTGATTATCCTCTACTGTTTTATATCTGTATGTCTGGAATTTAAAAGACAAGTGTTTATCGAGCACTGACCCTGTGTCTGTTATCAGTCCAGATGAAGGCAATTTGAGAGTCGAAGCTAAGTACAGCCCATGACCTATAAGACGATAAGTCAATATGGAACCATAGAGAAGATGAAGAGCGACCAGAAGTCAGAGGTAGAGAGAGGCTGTCTAAGTCAAGCAGTTGGGTAGTACATCTTCGAAGAGATATTTGTATCAACCCTCCTTTGTGTGAGGGAGAGAGCCCTAACTTATATCTACCGTTATAGTCAAAGAGAAGCCGTATGGGGGTAACTATTGGTCTGAGGTATATTGGAACATGTTAGGCATGGTGCTAACATCAGAGTGATATGCCAGGAAGTTTCCAAAGACAGCTTCTGTGGGGAGAGGGAGGAGGAGGGGGCAGAATGGAGGGGCCATCAGAAGCCTGTGGTGATAGCGATGGACTAATAATGTGTTACCCAAGAGGATTCATCTAGAAATTAAGAAAAGGATAGAGTCAAAGAAAAGAATTAAGTGTGAGGCTCAGGTTTCCCACGGCGCCATGAAGTCGGGTAGAAATGGCAGTACCTTTTATTCATGATGAAGACTTAGAAGGGGATTAACAAGTGTGTCAGGTGAAGATCAAGAATTCTCTTGGCTAAACCAAGATTGATGAGTCAGCCCAGGAGAGAGGTGGGGTATCGAGCGGGTTCCGTGTGGGAGCATGGCACTCCGAAGGGGCAAGATTGGAGATAGAAGCTAGCAATGTATCTATTTGGTGGAATTGGGCAAATATATGTGGGTTCTAGGAGAAACTCTAGATCCAGTAGTTAGTGGGACCGTGCTCCTTCTGAGGATTTGGGGGAGAAAACCCACTCTTTGTTTCCTTTAGCCCCTGAGGGCTGCGTGCGACTTTTCACTTGCGACCTTACAGACACTCCCAGTATCTTCCAAGGGCAGCTCGTCACAAGATTTTAGGATCCACTGGAACAATGCAGAGGTTCTTCGTTTTGAATTACTTCATCAAATCTGCAAAGGCGACTCTTCGCAAGTAACGTGGGCTCTTGAAATTAAAATGACCGGATCTGTGGGTCTTCCCTCAGCCCACTAGGGGGCAGTGCATCTCCTCGAGGCACGAGAGCCAGCAACAGCGCCAAAGACTCCAGCAGAGAGAAACTGGGCACAGGCGCCAGGCTGGCAAGTATAGCAGGGCACTGCAGGCCTCAGAGATGACCAGAGAAAGGGCCTGGCACTCGTGTTTCTTTTGTTTTTATTGAATTTCTTTTATACTGGAGTTGCCTCTCAGTGTAACAAATACTCTTTAAACTGATGTTTCTGATGATCTTGGAAGCCCTGTTGCTCTGTCCTGTACCTGCCTCCGGGTTAGCGAAACATTTTTGTCTAATCATTCACACATTTTTTTTCTCTAGGTGAACACATGGAAGGAGCCAGGGAAAAAATAACTTGTTTTATTCTGTGCCAAGTTTTTAACATAATAGCAACCATCGTTCTTCTCCTGCCGCTTTCTTGAGTCTACAAAGGGGCTAACATTTGAAACCTATTTAGCAGGGTTTTTTTCTGGAGCTTACAAAGAACTTCCAAAGTTATATTTGGGGTTCACAATTTGCTGGTGAAGTGAAAGGGGTGAAGGGTAGTGATGCTCCCTGATAGAGAAAGAAAAAACTTGTCTTGGTACAGTTAACCCATCCCGCCTGGAGAAAGGAGACTGACATTCATCTGAACCTGTTGTCCGAGTCACGGCTTCTGTTGCTGAAATGAAACTCTATGACCAAAGCGACCTGGGAGAAAAAGTTTATTTGCCTCACACTTCCACATTACTGTTCGTTCCTCATCAATGGATGTCAGGACAGAGACCCAAGCGGGGCAGGAACCGGTAGGCAGAAGCTGATGTAGAGGCCATGGAAGGCTGCTACTTATTCTGGCTTGCTCATCTGTCTTTCCTATAGAACCCAGGACCACCAGACCAAGGGTATCTCTACCCACAATGGGCTGGGCCCTCGCCCATCAACCGCTAATTAAGAAAATGCGCTATCGGCTAGCCTGAAGCCCAGTCTTATGGACGCACTGTATTTTCTTAATTGAGGCTGCCTCCTCGGGTGACTTTGGCTTGTGTCAAGTCGACAAAGAACTATCTAGCAGGCCTCTAGTCAATACATTAGACTTCACTTAATGACAAACTGATACACCTATCTAAAAATGTTTTAGTAGAAATATATCACTTGATAATGTAAAAGCTAGTACTTTGGAAATATAATTTTAAATAAAAGTAAACTCGAACGTGTGAGCTCACAGTGCGGCAAGATGCATTCTCCTGCACTGCTGACCAGGCAGATCGTTTTAATGGCCAGGCAGGCACAGTAAGACTTGCCCTCAAAGATATCTAGGACACTGGAGACAGGTGTATCCCGGGGCTTGTTGGTGAGCCAATCTAGGTGAACTGGAGCGCTCCAGTGTCGGTGAGAAAGCTTGTCTTAGAAAAGAAGGTGGAGAGCAATCAAGGAAGACCCCCAGAACTGACTTCTAGCCTCCGTGCACACATGCCTGTGAGCACACACACATACACAAACACACACACACACAGACACAAACACACACACACAGACACAAACACACACATGCACACACACATATACAGACACACACACACACACACACAAACACATACACATACACAAATATACACACACACAAACACACACAGACACAAACACACACACACACAGACACAAACACACACACACAGACACACACACATGCACAAACACACATATACTAGACACACACATATACACACAAACACATACACATACACAAATATACACACACACAAACACAGACAGACACAAACACACACATGCACAAACATACACATACACACACAAACACAAACACAAAGACACAAACACACATATACACACACAAATACACACCCAAACACACACATACACACACACATATACAAACACACATACACACATATACAAACACACATACACAAACACACACATATAAACATATACACATACACATACATATATATACACACAAATACATAAATATACACACATTTACACATACACAAACACATACATACACACATATATAAATATACACACACACACACACAGGAGTGGGATTAGAAACAGAGATATACAGTAAGAATTCTAGGACAGCCATTTGAAGAGTCTGATGGTTTGAATATGAACGGCCCCCATAGGTTCATAGAGGTTTGGCCTTGGAGTAGGTGTGGCCTTATTAGAAGAAGTGTGTCACTAGATGGGCTTTCAGAACAAAGTCCATGCCATACAACGCCCCCACCCCCGCGTGTGGGCCAGGGCGCTTCCTGCCACAATGTTATGAGTTGCCTGCTCACGTTGTCTCTTCCCAGCAACAGGACAGTGACTAAGATAAGAGGAACTTCCAAGTTTTCTCCTTTGAGGTCAGTAATCTGACTCCTAGATGGGACAGGATGACCAACACATGGTGTTTCTGAGATGGTTGGCGGGTGCAGGGAGAGCTCAGAGAGTTTTCTGTTTCTCTTTCCTTCACAAGTGTGGAGGAGTTATTCCGGATTCTTATCACATTCACTAGAATGGACTCAGGAACCTGGGTTTTGCACTTTGGACCCTCCCGCCTCCCTTTCTCTCCCTCACTTCTACCAACCTGCCCCAAAGTCTGAGGGGCAAAGAAAACTCCTGTGACTAGCTAGGTCCTCAAGCCTCCCAAGCAAGTATGACTTTTTTTTCAGTAGTGGATTTTTTAATTAATTAACCTTGTTCACAAAGGAAGAAGTAAGCATATTTCACACTTATAATCAAGTGATTTAAACTAATACAACCAATCTCAAAATATCTGTTTTCAGATTATTTCTAAGGTATTGGGTATCAAAGCTCACACATGCCAAGCAGACCTGCTGCCAATGTGCTATATCGATGGCCCTTACAATGTCTGAAGTATTAAATTTCACTTGTACTTTTCCCAAGCCGACCTCCTCCGTCAATCTGCACAGGATACAGGGGATCACACTGAAGCCATATTGTGATGTGGATGATTGATAGGTAGATGGACCAATGGAAGGGTAACAAGCTACATAGTTTTAAAGACATGAACAGGGTGGAAATAATGCCTGTCATTCAAGAGGGCCAAGAGCACAGAGCCTTGAAAAAAGTTAAAACAGAAGCATCAGGGATTGGTGAGGCCAAGAAATAATATGCAAGTGGCCAATCTCTTCTCATCCAACAAGCGCCCCTTTGTGTGAGTCCAGCATTAGCTCATTGCCACTTCTGCTCTCTGCAGAAGCACAGGGTGTTTTGACAATACACATTGTGACACGTTCTAGGCACTTCCCATCAAGCTTTGACAGGACTGAGCAGTCCTGGGTTCCAGTTCAGCCACTGTGACCTGCTCATATTGAGACAGGAACAAGTCTTTGTTCCTTCTGAGACCCTCTCCATCCAACCATAAATCAGAAGTAACCACACATGCTCAGTCACCAACAGGTTTGTGGGAGGGCATGGCAGCCAATGGACGTGAAAGAGCTCGAAGGTGTGAAACATTTTATAAATAAAAAAGGAATCGGGGTTGAGATCTGGCATTCAACTCTTTAAAATTACTGAGTAGCTCCTGTGTTGTTTAGCGTGTTACGCAGGTACAGTATTTAATGATCGTCTTTGATATAGAAGCATTGCTTTTGTCTCTCCAGTTTAAGAAAATAAAGTTACAATACAGGTAAATGGAGCAGAGACTCAAGTCCAGATCTGGGGCACAAGGCCCACACATGCACTCACACTGAACACCAGAGAGATGGGAAACCTCACCCCTGGAGGTCTGATGATGGAAGCTAGCCAGTTTTTTCTGCACCAAGTCTCAAGGGCTGTTGGCTATCAGAAGCATCTAGGCAGAGTTCTGCATTGGAAGGTCATGTGACTTTCCCCAGGGAGAAAGGGCCTGAGTATGTGTTATAGGGAAGAGATTCCCCAGGATTCCCTGGGGACCCATGACGTAAGTCCACAGCTTCTTGTCACCAAGTCTCCTCCTTACATCTGCTCTCCATGTGATAAAGAAAGGGAAGTTAGGGATTAGTGTTTTATTGTCTGTATTATATAGCTTTTATTTTATTTTATTGGTTTTTTTTCAAGAAAGGATCTCACTCTATGTAGCCTTAGCTGTCCTGAAACTCGCTCTCTAGACCAGGCTGTCCTCAAACTCCTAGAGACCTGCCTTTGTCTCCCAAGACAAGTGCCACCACATGGCATATTCTTTACTTTAAAATCTATTATTGTATTTTAAAACATTCATGTGTATGTGTTTGTGTGTATGTATGTGCGCAAAGACATGCACATGCTATGCATGGTGTGTGTGTGTGTGTGTGTGTGTACATGCATGTGCACACGTGTGCAGTCATAAAGAAACTTTAGGAGTGTTTTCTCACAATCCGCCTTACTGAGGTACAGTTTGTCTTGATTTTGTCGCTGCACTGTGTACTCCAAGCAAGCTGACCTGGGCTGCCTCTCACCCCACCGTAGGAGACTTGCATGGTGAGTGCTTCCCCCTTAGTTAATTAACTGTTTCACAAGACAGACTTCATTTTTTATTGTTTAGAATATCTTTCACTTATTCCTTCACAATTCCTTACATGTAACTGCTGCATTTTGAGTGTATAAACCCCTCCTTGTCAACCCCTCAGGATGTCCACTTCCTCCTTCCCACTGCTCTCAGTAGCCCCCAGTTTCTGTCACCTACTGTCCCCAAGCACCTCCACCTCCCTCTCCAGTTGATACACTGCCTCTTTCTGTTGTAACAATCCCTTGAGTCCAAGTAGGCTCGGTGACTGGCACGGTGGACTTGATTTTACTCAGGTAGCCATAACTGCGGTGGCTAAATGGGGTTCTTGTAGCCTGGCTAACTTGAACTCATTATAAACTGAGGATGACCTTTGACCCCTCATCCTTCTCTTCCCAACGGCTGGAATTACTGGTCTGCACCACGGCACCTGGTTTGCATTACTTATTTGTTTGTTTATTTGGGAGAGGGGTTGTGGGATTTTTGATGGAGGCTCATGATTTGTAGCCCAGGCTGGCCTCAAACTTGTGACAATCCTCCTGCCTCTGCTTCCTCAGTTCTGGGCATTACAAGAGTGTACCACTGTTCTCTGCTACATTTTCTGTGTTCTTGTTTTCTTGTGCCTGGGACCTCACTGTGACGCCTTCTCGAGCTTAGCTAGTCCTTGGCAAGAGCAAAGTGTATGCCTAAGAGCGTGCCTTTCCTAAGCTATGGAAGACTCAGCTGAATTCATGGCAGCCAACTGAAGCTGCTCCCTTAGGAGGTGGTGGGAACTTACAGATCTGGGTAGGGCCCGTGTAAAAGACACAGACGGATGGGGGAGCGCCTCTGGAGGTTGCACTTGGCTTTTCACTTGCCAGGAAGTGGATGAACTCCTCCTCCCCAATCCTCTCCCACTGCCAGAACGTTCCGTTCAACAGCCCAAGGGCAAGCAACCATAAACCGAAGCCTTAGAAACGGGAACAAAATCAGTCTTGCCTTCCCTAAATTGCTGCTGTCAGATATTTAGTCACTGTGACAAGAAAAGTAACCGATACAGAGCCAACCCTGAGCCTATCTGTCTCCAATTGGCTCTTCATCTCCAAGAGGCAATGCCTCCCCGTTCCTGTGCCCTGGGGATAGCCAGGGCCCGCTGTGCACCCTGCAGTCCCCTCTGCCCCCGGCAGCAGGTCATCTGCCTCTGCTCACCCCTTCCTGCTGCAAAGCCCTACACATTCCTTCCCTTCTCCCTTTTGACAGTCCTGGGCTTCCTGGAGGGTCCCTTGTGGTAGCTCATGCCCCTCCTTGAGGAAACCTGAGAAAGAAACCATCTTTCCAATGGCAGCTGCCCCTAATCTGTTGACCTCCTCACACCACAGCAAAACAAAACCCTAAAGCAAACATCCTTTTGCAAGTAGCAAAAGATAATATGCGGTCGTTGATCTTTAAATATACTTATTTTTTGGTGTGTGTTGTACTCTAAAACTGATTTTTGTTTGGTTTCGTTTCTGTTTTCTTTGCAGTGCAGGCTACGACAGTCGGGGTTTCCCGCAGGCTAAGCAAGCCCTTAAGTGTTGACCTCAAGATTTCCTAAGATATTTTATTACACATTAATGGGTTTATAATTCCCTAACATTCTTTACAAACGCAGTATTGTGGAGAACAGAATTGTTTCTTTCAAATCTGGTTAAATGTATCTGATAAGTGTCTGGCTTGAAAAAAGTTCCAAAAGGGTTGAAAAAAAGTTTGATCTCTTTATAGCTTCATATGAACATTTTGCTGGCCTCATCAAGACAGGAATTTTCATTGTAAAATGAGATAAATAAATTTGAGGCCAGAGCCAAGAAGAACATAATTGTGATGAACTCTGGAGGAAGCAGGCAGAGTGGTGGGAAAAACTCGAAAACAGGCCACAGGTTTTCACCCACTGCAGTAGACTCCAAAGACGCTGGTCTCACTAGCGATACCTGTAAGAGAACGTAACTAGACTCCCAATGTACCTGGACATTAACCACAGCTTTATCCTTTTATTCATTATTATTTTTCTAGAGATTCTTCTGAGATATTTTTAAATATCTTCTACCTCTCCCCATCCCCAACACACAATGAAATCCTAAGGCTACAGATATACTATGCAAATTTGGAAACTCACAAACCACCGGAATCACCAGCTTTTTCACTGCCAAGAACCAAATTTTCATGGAGATGGGAGAGCGACACACCGTGATTGCCAATTTATGGGGTTATCAAACATCAAAGCCCCGCACGCACATCAGAGCTGAAGAGCTCGATCCCAAAGTCTTCAGCGGTTTCACCAAGTTTGTCTGAAACTTGGGTTTGCTTGCTTCAAGCTCGTTGGTTTGTCACACAAAGTCCCTTCAGTCCGGAGCAGACAGGAGCAATGCAAGTGTCTCCCTGGTGCTTCTAGCCTCTGCCAGTTAGCTTAGTATCTTGAAATGACATTGGTTCTCTGCCTACAGACTGGCATGTGCCAGTTTGGTGACATTGTGTATATTTATGTGGGTTTCTCATATACACAAGAAATGGATATAAAGAAAACAGTTGTTGCATACGGAAAGCAGGAAAAGACTCTGATCCTGGGAACATAGTATTTGGAGAAGAACAATCACTTTGGGGCTAGGGATCCAGGGACACGTCTAGATTGAAGCCTCTGTACAGGGCTTTTCCTCTGTACTTTGTTTCATGCAGGACCAGCTGTGGGTAAAATGGTAGCCCTTGGGGTACATGTTAGTCCCTGGGCAGGCAGCATCAGCATTGTGTCAGAACTTGTTGGAATAGTATATCATCTTCCCCCTGCACTTGAGTTAGACGTTCAGGGGCAGCAGCCTGCATCTCAACAGGCAAGCCCAGCCTGGTGATTCTGCCACGTTCCCAGGCTGTGGTGGGTTCAGATCCCAGCACCAGCCTCCCCAAATGCTCTTCTCCATTAAGAAAGTCCACTGCAGGTGTTCCACACACGTCTGGCTAAGTGGTTCTTCCCCCTGTTCTCATGAGCCAAGATATTAACAGCTTGGATTTCATTAGTGTGATCAGCAAGTTTCAAAGCTCTGGGCTTATTAACCACCCTCAGAGCTCCTCCTTTAGACCATCAAAACCATACATATGAAACCGCTTCTTTACACAAATTCTATAGGAAAAGGAGAGCCTTGCCCCTTTCTTCACAGAGTTAATATATAGACTCATTATAAGCAATTGAAGTTATTCATTCTTTAATTCAAGTGTTAATCAAAACCATTAAACTATCAGGGCATTGAACCACAAAGGTCATTTAGACAATAGTGATGATGAGAATCTGTCTGCTATTCTAATTCCTGAGTTACACTCTCCTTTAAAACCACACACACACACACACACACACACACACAGACACACACACATGCACACACGATGCTTGCACACACACATGCACACACATGCATGCACATGTGCACAACGAATGAGCACACACATGCACACACTCTCACACATGTACATACTCACGCACACACACATGCACACACGTGCACACACGTATACACACACACACACACACACACACACACACACTCACGCACGCACACACAGTGCTAGGAAAGCACCTCCTGTTAGGATTGAAACGCATCCTGCACTTCAGATTTAAACGAATTGAATGCTTAACTTGTCCTCATCATGTTAATGTCCCATGTGGTTGAGAGTTGCCTTTTAGCAAGGAGGAAAATTAACAGAATTTGGTAATTACTCCGAGTGGGGCTTTATTAATGTAATTTAGGTCCTGCTCTTACAGGAGAAGAGGGCCTGAAGATCACAGGATTCAGATCAGAGTTTGTGGCAATAAACTTCCCTCAGGTGGCTTTAATCAGATCTAAGAGGGCTGGAGCTGAAGGCTCTCTGCTGCACTTAAAGAGAAAACGCTGCTTTCAACAAGGCTCAGGCTGCTGACACAAACACGTTCAGAAAATAATTCTGAACCAGAATCCAGGCATGGAAACCAGGCCCTTTGTCCCATCAGCCATGTGGAGGGAAGTGGAAGGCGGCACCACGTTACATGTCTCGCTGCCCATAAAAGGCAACACGACGCTGCCTGCGACCTTGGTGTTCAAATATACATTGTGCCTGATGTAAACCATTCCCCCATCTGGCTATCAAAGAGTAATACAGAGATGACAGAAGTTTATCTCCCAGCACTCCTCAGTATACTTAAAAGATACGTTACACATATCAGATGACAAGGAGCCACATAACCGAAAAAGTCCAAATACCACAAAATACTCTTATGACAAAACAGAAAGGACGGAGAGTATTTGTTTCAAAAAGTGTAGCTGGGATTTCAAGGAAACAACCCAACTGACCTATTCAAAGACACAATTGATCAATCTAAGAGCTTGATCACAGCAAAATTTTACAGCAAAATAGAAAACGTTTAAAGTATTCATTCATTCATTGTGTGTATGTGTGCATGTGGGAGTGGGTGGGCAGGTGGGGTGTAACTTCGTAAGTTTATTTTCCCCTTCCACTGTCTGGGAACTAAATTTGGGCTGCCCGGCCTTAATGGCAAAGCCTCTATCTTCAGAGCTATCTCAGTGGCCCTTGGAAAACTTTTTCTTAATTTCACTCTTAAAACATTCAACACAGCCTCTCGGGCCTTTTCCTGGAGACATTCGGAAAGAGAAGAGAGAGCGTGCTCCATTCTTTTCTGTGGCAGATTTGAAATGCAAGACAAAAATCGTGAGGGAGACTAAACAGGCCATGTGTGAGTTCCCAGGATTTTACAGTCTCAAGCAAACTGAAGAAGATGTAAAATAAACCAGTTCCCTAAGCAAAGTTTGAAGATTATAAAGGGAGTGGAGGTGTGGCTTTAACACCTGGGTGAACTGAAGGAAGAGAGGAGCACAGCACGCTGGTCAGCAGGGACGCAGAAGCCAGCACAGCAAGATCCTTGCCACACTGTGGACTGACCCATATTCTCTCTCTCTCTCTCTCTCCTCTGTCTCTCTCTGTCTTGCTCTCTCTGTCTCTCTCTCTCCCTCTGTGTCTGTCTCTGTGTCTCTGTCTATCTCTGTCTCTCTGGTTCTGCATATCTCTGTCTGTCTGTCTCTGTCTCTGTCTCTGTGTATCTGTCTTTCTCTGTCTCCCTGCCTCTGTGTGTGTCTGTCTCTGTCCCTGTCCCTCTCTCCCTCCCTTCCCCCTCCCTCCCCTCCCTCTAAAGTTCTATAACTGGGCCGCAGACCAGCAAAGTCACTGGCCTCTCCCCCTCATCTGTGACCTGCATTGTGAGCTGTCTGTGCTCAGGAAGCACCACATACTGAACCCTCGCTCAGGCAGGGGAGTGCTGGTTTTGTTTGATGTCTTACCTTTCTTCTTAAACCCTCAAAGTCAGATTTCAAGCTCACAAAACCATAATCGCCATGGTGGAATACATATTTTTATTTTAAGGCATCTGGACCTACTTAGAGATTTTTATGTGGGAAACTTTGTAGATGGAGGCCCCTTTCCTCTCCCCCTTACCTCCCTTCCATCTGCTGGCCTCTGGCTGGTCGACAGTGGGATGCTGACACACTTTATCTCTCCTGCCCGGGAATGGGCACAGCTTGCTTTTCCTGAGTATTTTCCTAACTGCGGTCAAGGAAGTGTTGAAATGAGAAAAGCAGCCACACTACCCCTTCTTTCCTGTCAATTATGCACAATAAAGAGTGATGCATTACAGTGAGTTTAGCAGACATGCAAGATCAAAATATAGCATGTTTTTAGAGATTGTATATCACAGTCAAACAGACCACATAAAAGCATTAACAAGGTAAATGGTCATCGCTTTCTTGAATGACTTCGTTAGCTGTTAGCATCAAAAGAAATATAAGTGCAGCAGACTAAAGATTAAAACTACGTCTGTGCTTTCCTTGTTATGCATTTCTGTGGTTATCGGTTGGAATATGTCCTGGACCTTCGTGAGAAAATAGGTCCGACTCTACCTTGAATCAGCACAGCCTGGCAAGTCCTTCATTATTGTTCTGGCTACCCCGGCTGCTCTGCGGCTTACTGTGGCCCTGTCTGTTTCTTTACTAATGTGAAGTTTCTGCTTTCAGCATGATGATCTCCAAATCCTGGACGATCAGCTAAGGAACAGAGTTAAGTAGCTGTCCCCATTGCCCGGAATGACAGAGTTTCCCAAGATGGAGGACTTTCACTTTAAAGTCAGGACAGTTCTGGGCAGATTGCGCACAGGGAATTTGAGGTTTTTGAGAACAGACTGTAGGTTGATTCTCATTAATTCATCTGTTGTAGCATTAACTTGTGACGGTTGTCCTTGCTGAGTACGTGATTTGACGCACAAAAGGTTGTCCTAAATTTAGGATTATATCGTCAAAATAAAGCTGGCACCTGGCCAAAGAAATCGAAGAGCAACGTAACTGCTTATCTAATCTGTGATCAGATTCTTAATCTGTGACCTCATGGCTTAAAAGTTAAACGTTAACCTTTTTTTTCCTCTTCTAGCAATGGTGCTCAGGGGCAGTCAGAATGGCATTTGATGTACTGTCGTAAACTTCCCTTCACTGGAGACTAAAACTAGGCTCAACCTGTTCTGCAGCCCTGGAAAAAAAAGAACTGCTTACATTTATACGAGAAAGTCAGGAAATGCCAAAACTGTAAGTGATGTGTGCCCGACAGACGCTTAAGAGCTTGCGCTGGGAGATCTAAAGTCCTCATGAGGTTGCTTAAACCAAAACAGAGCATGTCAGCAGAGCTGCGGTGGTTCCCCCGCGGGCTGCAATGGGTCTGAGCCCGGACCAAGGGTCCTTTCCCTGTGGAGGAGCTGAAAATGTTGTGGAATTGCTGAGGTACAAGCCCAGTGTCTGAAATCTAAGTAAGCTAGATCAGCACAAAGCTAAAAAGGAACAGATCAAGTATGGCTCTATGCAAAAAAGGAAGAAAAACTATTAAACATAAATTCAGCAGGACAGTTCACGAGACTGGCACCCTGAGCTCAGTCCATGGGACACATGCTGTGCTACATACGTCTCCACCACCAGGCACATAACAATAAATAAATAGACTTTCGCAGTTTAAGTGTTTAAAAAAGAAAGGGTACAATGAGATCTATCTTAAATATTCTCTCTGCAACAAAAGTTTGGTTTTAAACAAACTCCGGATTCTTTCCAGATACACAACACTGCAAGCCATGTGCTATCCAGTGATGTTTTGCAAACACACCTCAGTGTTTCATTTCTCCTGAACACAGTCGCCCTGAGAGATGACGACAAGGGGCCGGGGCAGTTCTAAAGCTCCTCAGGTTACTGCTAGGATGCTACTAGCTTAATTCATAGTCTGTTCTCAGTCTTAATAAAGATATGTCAGGAACACAGTGTACTTTATTAACCTAATGTAAGGTCACACAATTTAATTTTTCCTTTCCTAAAGCAAAATTCCTACCTCAGAGGACAGCATTTGCCAGTACTGGTGAGGATAAAAGAACACAGGTGCTACAGCCAGTCCCCAAAGGTAGAAAGCATTGCTTTGAGGAACGGTGGCCCATCTACACAAGTAACTCCAATTCCAGGGTTAGAAAATGCCTTAGTGGTTAAGAGTGTGTGCAGCTCTTACAGAGACGCTGGGTTCAATTCCTAGACCTGCAACTGGCAGCTCACATTTGCCTATAACTCCTTCTCCAGGGGATCTGATGCCCTTCTCTGGCTTTCATGCGCACCAGCATGTGCGCGTGTGTGCACACGTGTGCACACACAAACACACACCCACACACACACACAGAGAGAGAGAGAGAGAGAGAGAGAGAGAGAGAGAGAGAGAGAGTAAATCTTGAAAGAGACAACTTGAGTTTTGAGCATAGCAATTTTGAAGTTTATAAATTCTTATGTGATTGCTGCCGCCTCCCGTGTCACTCACATGAGGTAAACACAAACTTTTTAACTGTCCATTAAAAATCTTATCACCTCGGCTTTTATTCTAAACCCAGACTTCAGCATCGCCAAGCTGGGTCGCAGTCTGCTTAGATTTCCTTTCATGGTATTTGCTCGAACAGTGAGCTCATTTACAGCGTATAGTTTGTGTTCTCTTGACTTCATTCTCCCTCGAGGCTTCTGTCTTTACTGCTAAGACACCGGCTAGTTAGCTCGTAATTGCTTTGTGGAGGAGCCTGAAGATAGTTATGTGAGGTCTTTTAATTAAGCCTGTCAACTATACCATCCCCTAACAAAAAGGTTTCCAACATTAGCTCAGTTGTATTTTAGATTGGGTAAGTCCTGGTTTGAGGGTGGCCCTGGCATTTGAATTAGAAGATATTCAACAGCTTCCACAGGCTGTCCCAGGAGACGCCAGTTGTGATAAGGTGCAAACATTTCCAGACAGTGACAAATACTCACTGTGGGGACAAAACACCCCAGAAAAGAACCATGAGCTGGCACAAGGGCTAGAGAAATATACTCTTCACGACCTCTCAAGTAACAGACGTTATGCCGAATCAACTTGAATTAACTCCAGGTAACTAGGGACAACTTCTGTGCTGGTTAGTGTGAGCAAGAAGGCTAGCCCTCACACTTTAAGCAAAGGAAAAGGTAAATTATCTTGTCAACGTAGCAAACCTATATGAAAAAATACTGTGCTCACCCTTCCCAGGTGGAGCACTAGGCATGTCTGTCAGGGAGAAAGGCATCTGCTGTTTAACCCCATTAATGCTCACTGAGCGTTTTATTAAGTAAGGAACATTATAGGACAGCTCTGGCTACATGGCAAACGATAAAGGCAAGATATCCATTCTCAAGAGACCTTTAATTTGCAAGTTTGAGACATGTAAACAACACAAGGACATATGTACTCCACCAAAGCACTGTAGCAATCATGTTCTTTATTCTATATCTCGTGATATTCTGACATCTTGGGAATGCCCTCCCGGTTGGGAAGAGATTGCCTTGCTCCCTCAAAAACTCATTCCTAAGATTATAAATAAGAAATACCCAAGTTAATAAAGATGGAGAAAAAAAAGATTATAAAGAGTTTACCCCCCAGCATTCCTAACCAATCTTGAATGTATAGCAGCTGTCCTTTCATCTTAAAGGCCTCTGCGTGTGTGCGCGTGCACGTGTGCATGTGCGTGCACGTGAGCATGTGTGCACACCTGCATACGCACCCTAAGACTTGTGTGCCTTTGCTCTTTTCTGACTTGCCCTGTGGCCCTGCCTGGTTAGGACATGCCAGTGGGGGAACAGAAGTACTACAACTTTCCTTGGTGCATTAACTTCCCTGCGTTCTCCTAGTCACCTCCCTAAGTCCCAGCCCTGTCACTGCAATCATAAGACAGAGAACATATGGAAATGGGGCCAGAGAGCTTTCCTGTCCAAGAATCCGTTTATGAAATGAACACATGGAAAACGAATCTCATTTACAGAGAAAAAGTGGCGTAACTGTCCAGGTGCAACCAACTTGGGCTGGGAGAGCGGAAGCTAGGATTCTCTCGCTCACTGCTTAGCTTGAAGGCAATTAGTAGCCACTGAGTGTTTGAATGGTGTTGTCTGAGGGGTCTTTCTGGTTATTGGGGATGGGTGGACCGGTCTTGGTGGAGAAAGGATCACAAAGAGGCCAGGTGATGGGCTGTTGAAATGATGTACTGAATGGCTAACAGCACCTGGAATGGTTGCTGTGGGGGAATAAGTAAATGGATGCTAATAAATCAGAAAGATTTTCCAAAAGACTTGAGCAGCATGGAGGAATGGACAGAGGGAAGGGGCCTTGGTTGGGAGCTTAAGACAGTGGGGCAGTGTGCCCTTGACGTCTTTCCTGAGATAAAGCAACTGTGAGGCGAACCAGAGTTGAGGGGAGGCTATGATGATCTGGGGGCAGAAGAAGAACACTGAAAAACCACATCTAAGTTAACTAACAGTTATTTATAAGGCATGGCAGCAGCGGCCACAAGTTGGCCCTGGAGAGGAGAGGTGAGAGACATGAACTCTGATCACCAGGAGATGAGGGGTTCTGAAGGGAGCCTGAGGTTGGGGCTGATGGATGAGGGAAGCAGGAAAACCTTTGCCTGGCATCCACTCTCCCCTCCCACTACCTCTGTCCATCACCTCTCCCTTCTTCACCTGAAGGGATGGACATTCTGCTGAGACTCATCAGTGAAGACGCAGCTGCCCTTCAGGGCACTTTCCCTGACCACCCTCAGGCTACAGTGAGGAGGGTCTTTCCTTAGTCGCAGCACGGGCATATGTCAGACCTGTGTCTTCCTCAGTGGCTTCCAATGCCATCTTGTCCCCAGTCATAAGAACTCCAGTTCAATAAGTAATGACATATTGTTTTGTTGAATAAATGGAAAGGAAAAGGGAAAGGAAAGGCTATTACCCCTGAGTCGTTGGATAATCCTTCAGGTAATCATTGAAGCAACTTACTTTTTAAACAATTATTTCTTTTATTTTTGATTATAATATAATTACAATATTTCCTTTTCCGTCCCCTTTCCTCCCATAGCTCTCTTCTTGCTCTCTTTCAGATTTACTTTTATTTTAGAAATATTTCAAATGCATTTTCTAACACGCAGGTACTCAAAAGCAGAATTGCAAGGAAGAGGAGTTGAATCTGAAGAGCACATATGAGGACCATGAAAGCAGTGAAAACTTAGAGATGAGGGAGGAAAGGCCATGGGGCTTTAATACTACACTCAAGTATTTAGTATAAGAGCCAGCATGTTCACAAAAATTAGCACAACATACTACAGCGAGAGAAGATCATTGAGCAAACCAAGGCTATCCAGGAGCTTACCACAAGAGGGAAAAGCAAAGCTAGTCAAAAGAACATGTGAAAATATTAGTAAGACTTCTACTGCAAAGGCCATTATCTTTTGATGTTGGTTTCTAAAACACCCATTATATACATTCTAGAAAGCATCAAATATATAGGGATTGTACACTGTCGTGTAGTATCCAGCTATCTAGAGTGTATACCACGAGGGCTGGTTGGTGGGTGACAATGAGAACTGCACAGAAACATGCATGCCAGATGTGACAGGTACGACTCAGAATTCAGAAAGGGAATTTCTCATGTACAAACCGTAAAAACAGGTTTCTCTACAAATCCCACGAAGCTTAACATTATCATTTCCCTCACTCTCGCTTCCAAGACCGACCATAGAAAGGTTTCCGACCAAGGGGAGTCCCCTTGTTCTTCCTGCATAAGTATACCCTGTGTCTTTTGCAGTCAGTGTGAGCCACCAATCTATGACTGCATTCTTGGACATTAAAATAAAGCTCACTCAAGAAATATTCCTAAATAGGGCACAACGGTTAAACTGGCATTGCTATAAATACCACGGGACCAAAGTATATTTTCGTCTTTATTTCTCTGTGCCAGATGTTGTTAAAGCAACTGCTAATACACAAACTTTTCTGTGGTACTCCTCCAGGACAGTGCACAGCTTCTTCGGGGCTATTTTAAATGGTGTGCCTCGATTCGCATAAATATTTATCCAAAGAAGGTATCTGACAGGAGGAGTCTACACACACCATAACTTCTTTACACGGGGTTGTAAGCTTTACTGTCTAGAGTCTGGTGGGGGCCTAAAGGACCCCTTAGGAAATCAGCTTAAGACTGAAGACCGAGACATGGGAGGGGGAGCGTATCCTTGACTCCAATGTCTCTCTTGAAGCTCATCTCAAACTGACCTGCGAAGGAGAGACTCAGCTATATTAGTGTATATATTTATCACCTTGCCATAAAGAAAAAGGAAGGAAGGAGGGAAGGAAGGAAGGAAGGAAGGAAGGAAGAAAGGAAGAAAGGAAAAAAGGAAGAAAGGAAGAAAGGAAGAAAGGAAGGAAGGAAAGACCCTTAGTGAGAGCCACAATGGAGCTGACATTTAAAATCAAATTTCTAGAATACCATTTTCACATGAAAACCAAGTGTTCTGGAGTTTAGCTTATTAAACTGTGGGTCATGGCACCATGTGGAGAGCACATATCTCTGAACATGGTGGTTGCAAAAAAACTGGCACAAGACAAGATTTCTGAACACAGAACACCAAAATGTAACAAGAAAACAAACGCATAATGAATCTGAGGTGTTTCCGGCCATGCTCGCCAGTGGAGCACCGTGCAGCCTCGCAGAGGCCTTGGTTGCCACAGAGCATGCTCAGTGCATTACGCATGCAGTCCCATCACACAGCAGCCACTGTCTCGGCCTCAGTCACATCAGCTGATTCAAGACTCCCGTCTGGCACAAGCTGCAACTTACTATACATCTTACTGTATTGTGTGTTCTGATCTTACAAAACCATGGTGGTTTAATGACAAACTATTAAAAGTCTTCTCCTGACATCCTCAGCATACATTAAATTAACATATCCGTGGAGTATGTTGTATAAGAATGTTTGATTTGAAAAACTGCTGTTTGAGTTTAATAAAAGTCACTAAATGAACTTTGGCATGGGAACAGAACAAAGCTTCCAGCTTCTGACCTGGCCCTCAACGTATTTCTACTGTTTAATACTTTATTATTATGGGAAGTCGAGTCCTCCGTACTGATGAGCAGGAAAATCAAAATCTCCATCAATTCTGGAAACACTGAAGACTCTCTGCTTCCTGCAGCATCAAATAGTCAGCCAAGATTGAATCCTTCATCCATAGGCATCAGATTAATATGCAAATTTGCGTTCATCTTTAATGATAAAATTACATGCGTATCAGAGAACTGTTTTAAAGAAATTCTTTATGATTTATTATAGGTAAGTGCTTGGTGTATATTCTGATGTGCCTGGGGTTGTGGGGAATTCCTTGGGTGAAAAAGTATTTCAGGTACAACAAGTTCAGGAAACTGATGTCATGTGTGTAAATACATTGAAAACCACGAATGTTACATATGACGGTCTGGATGAGAATCGACCCCATAGGCTAACCTAGCTGACTGGTTCCTGGTTGGTTGGCTGTTTGGGAAGGATTAGGAGGCGGGGCCTTCTTGGATAAAGCATGGCACTGTGGGTGGTCCTTGAGGTTTCAAAAGTCCATGCCAGGTGCAGGCTCACTCTCTGCCGGATGTGACCTCTCAGCTACCACTCCAGGCACCGAGCCTGCCTCCTGCCTGCTGTCATGCTCTCTGCCGTATTTTCCTGGGCTAACCCTCCAAAACTGTACAAATGCCCCCAACTGAATGCTTTCTTCCATAAGCTGCCATGATCATGTTGTCTCTTCACAGCAATAGAACGGTAACCAAGACACTCTAGCAGTAGCCAATACAGATTAAGCCCCTAATGTACACTAACTACTCCATTGAATGTTGTACATGGATTTTTTTTTTATTGATCCTACAGTGGTTCTATTGAGAAAGTGATATTGGTTCCTCTACTAACATGAAACTGAGGCTGAGGGTGGCAAGTCCCAGTGTGTCAGGTGAGTGCTGACAGACTCCAGCCCAGGCCGTTAGGCTGCACCCTCAGGGGCGGAGAGTGAAGTCCTGCTATCATGCTGGAGGCCTACTTCACACACATAAGCACTCCACGTGTGTTGTGTGGAGAGAACTTGGAAGATTTGTGGAGCGTATAGCACAGGGACCTATACTAAGCATCCGGTTGGACTGTAGCATACGTGACACTGGCTGAGAATTTGATTGATCAGAGTTGGCTACATAAAAATAATAAGGAAAATATTCAAAAGCAGCAAAGAGGATTTAGGTGAAAGCCACGAGGAAGGAAAGAGATTCTAGTAGTGAAAAAAGGAAACGAGTCTGTCTGTCATATTGAGCAACAGAAAATGGAGAGACTTATGCTCAGACACACAGGTGAGCTTGCAGACCTCAAGGGGGATTGTGATTTGCTGCAATGACAGAGAAAACCTGTGGAGGAGTTTCCAGAAAGTCAGTGATTCTCCTACTGCATGCTAAAGCCTGGTGATTGTTCAGAAAGAGATGCTGGGTCAGAAGAGTCCAGTGAGCAGAAGCCCCAAAAGGCTGCAGGGAAGCACAGGTTACAGTGGTAAGGAAGCTGGGAGAAGACTGCTGCCTGGGGACCGGGAAATACAACAGAGGCCTCCTAGACTCCTAAGACTGTGAGAGACGAGAGGAAAATAGGAGTTCTGGTCATCTCCCTGCAGATTTTTTCCAAGCCTTAGTAGAGCTAGCTTCCAGGTAAATATTCCAGGAAGACAAGAAAATGACATCACAGACTTCGTTGTTAATAATGACATGTTGTAAGTCTGAGTTTCCTTGGAATTTTCTAGTCGGAACTGATGGGATTGTGTAGAGAAGAAGGAATTCTGCCGCCCAACAACAGCTGTGAAGAAATGTTTGTCAGATTTCCTTTATAAAATGCTTCACATTTCAATCCTGGGAGGTTGTCACTGATACGTTCACAGTAAAGAGAGAGCTGTGCGTTCAGATTACAGACCGGATCTGAACCTAGTCATCTCCATGAATGCGTTTTCTTTTGTTACCCTAAGAATTACCTTTAAAATCAAATGGAAACTTGACGATTCCAAATTAAAATACCAGCTATTTAGAATCTCAAAAATCAAGCACTAAGCATCCAACTGGAATAACCCTATGTGAAGGGCTTCCAAACACATGTTGTGTGCACACTGTGGCTGTGAAGATTTTAAGTATCTGTGTCTGGCTTCTCCTGTAGATGTGCTGTTAAAGTTATTCTACACGATGACTATCCTCCTCTTCCTCAACTCTCCATTCAACAACTGTAGGCTACCAACCAAGGCCAGCACCACTGGCTTTTGTGTCAGCATCATTAATCCTGTGTCTGAGGTTAGCCAGAATTCCCAGAGTGGCCCCCACAGAGGAAAACATCTCCTATCTTAATATTAATAACAGATGAAAGATGGGATGTTGAGCCGAGAGAGAGAGAGAGAGAGAGAGAGAGAGAGAGAGAGAGAGAGAGAGAGAGAGAGAGAGGTTTAACTACCTACTGGAAAACGTGGAAGGATCGAATTTCCTTAGTGTGGTTAAATGTCTAAAACAGACAAGCTACTGAAGGCAGATGGAAGCCAAGGCTAGTCAGCATAAAGAGCGTCTTTCTAGTCTCAGGGAATGGCTGGCCTGTTGTTCCACACTTTACCTGTAGAGAATCAGTGAATCCTTCGCATTAACAGTTTGTAAGTCAGATCAGTCACCGGGGCATTTAGCCGAGGATTCAAGTCTCGTCTCAGGTGTCTGGAGTTAGCTCGTTTGAACATCAGCCACTTCCATCAATGACTTGTGTAGCTCACTGACCGTGTGTTGGGACTGGCGGATGTAAAGCTAGGCTAAGCACTCACCACAGGAGGACCTTCGAGTGATGAACAGTGTATACACTGTGGTCCCTTAGGATTCAACCACAGTGGGCTTGGAGCTGTCTTGGTTTGGGTCAGCTGACTGAGCATCACTATGGTGTCCAAACAACAAAGTTACCCACACACTTCCTGGAATATTTTCCATCGTTCTGTAACACGTGGCCATATTTGGCACATTCCATTTCTCTGCAACAGTAATTGGGTCAGGGGTGAGAAAGGGATTTAGCCCATATCTGATTTCTAGAGACCCTGAGACAAATAGACCCTCTCTCACCAGCTAAAGAGAGGGAAACGCAGTTTCTATAATGACGAGTAATTATCTCAGGACATAAGAAGAGAGTGTGCTTAGATTGGTGTTGTAAGCAAGGAAACTAAGAAACTGAACAGTTAAAAAGAGCCCGGGCATGCGCACATCACTGATACCAAAAGCAAGATCCTCACACAAGATTGAACTACAATGGCTGGCATGCCAACAGGAGCTGGGTAAATCTTACAAGATTCCACCCATAGTTGGAGAGCTACAGGGAATTAACAGCCGCCGTGAGAGGAGAATTAGTCTATTAGTCTTCTATAGTGATTAGCCCTTAATTCATTATTTAATACAAAGAGGTCTGCCCTAAAAATATAAACAGGAGCAACACTGAATGGACTCAGAAGGTTGTACTTATATGTATACACCACACACACACACACACACACACACACACACACACACACACTACACACTACACACACACACATACTACCACACACACCACACACACATACATACAACACACAACACATTTATATCACACACACAAACATACTACCACACACGCCACAGACACCACACATACACACAACATATATACACCACACACACACAAACATACTACCACACACACCACACATACCATATATACACACAATACACAACACACGCACTACACATACACACACCACACATACACACACCACACACACCACACCACACAAACACACACACACACCACATACAGAGACACAGCATACATACACACACCACACACATATACACAGCATACACACACATATACACACCACACAAACACATATACATCAAACAGACGCAGACACACACACACACACACACACACACACACTAATAGTAACTAAAAAAAACACAGGAAAATAAGACATTTTATATCAGAAATGGAATGTATTTACTGTACCAGTATAAGGCCATAATGTGATGAGTAAGAAGGTAAGAGGATCAGTTTCAAGCCAGGGTTTCTGAGTCTCCTTTATATCTGTCTGTATTTGTTTATGACTTACCATAGTAGTTATGCATGAGTGTAAATATTTAACACAGATGTTAACAAGATACTCACAGTATCTTGAGATAGTTAGATGTAAGACCCTAAGGTCTAAGCATATTCTAATAGTTTAACCTTCATCAGCAGACATTTAATTTAAAAAGGAACAAATAAAAAGGGTCAAAGAAAATGCATATTTTACATCTGTGAGAGTCTGGCTTGCTATGAAATGTCTCATTTTTTTCCTCAAGAAATATCAGTATAAGCAGCATCTGCCACTGGAACTGGTGTGGGTTTCAAGTATTAAAGTAGCAGCCTAATAAGGTCTTGGCCATCTGCTTTCTTCTTGCTTGGACAGTTTTTTTTTGTTTTGTCTTGATTGGGTTTAGTTTAGTGGGGCCTATTTAAAATGTACTTCTTCCCACACAAAATTAAACATGTGTTGGCAAACTTCCTCAAAGATCGATGCTTTTGACTTCGTTGGAAGGCCTTTTCTTTCCTAAGTGTGATCACAGATAACGGTTCCTAATTTTTTTTTAAGTTTGCCTATGACTAATTAGTGCACAAATCCCTTCAGGAGATAAGTAGTCCTGTCCAAACAAACCTCTGGCCGTAAAATAGCAACACTTCTTAACGGTTAGCATGTCAGTCATTACCGTCCAATTTATTGTACCTACTTGCCTTCTTAGGGAATGTCAGCCAACCAGGCAAGAACATTCAGGCTTGTTTGCAAGCACCCTCCAGGTTGCCTAGCCAACCTGCTGTCATGGGAGCACACCGGCCTCTACAAATCCTGGACACTTTGCAAGACAAACCTCCTCCTCCCGGGATGAGCTCAAAGTTACCATAGCACATTAGAAGGGCAGAGATGGGGGGCTTTCATAGTTCTAGGTCAGTACAGTTGGAAGAATACATAAAAGCCTCCACCCCAAGTCAATAGCAAAGATAAATTAAAAAGAATTCAATCTATGTAGTAAGCCATCATGTTCAGCTATAGGACATGAACACCTTCTTTTCCCAAATAGATATATGGCTGGAACTTTTCAATATCTCTCTATCTACCCTTACCTTTACAAAACATAAACTCTAAGACATCACTAAAAGTAGCCCTGGGACATCATGGCCATCACGCTACATAGCATGCTTGTCGAGCAAGTTCTGTTAATGAAGAAACAAGTGTAGCAGGAACTTCATCTTGCTTCTCTGCCCAACACTTCCTGACATCCAGAGACGGCTGTGCATGCTGTACCAATGAGTAAAACAGACCGAAGGGATTGATTCCCTGAGAAAAGGAAAGTTCCAGAAAGAGACTGGAAGGAAGACAGTCTTGGCTCCCGCCAGTGCCCCTCAGAAATTCAACTAAGATAAACCAGGAGCTAAAGGGGTACCTGAGATGCTTCAGTGTCGAGATAAATAGAGTAGGCTCTGCTATGGGCAGAGGCATGTTTGCTGCCCGTGGATAAATGCTCTGGACCAGTGGAGCTGTCCATGAACTGTGAGGTGTTGGCAGTCTCCTGCCTCTGCTAAGGCAAAGACTCCTGGACTATGTAAATCATAATTTATAGCTATTTTATGTTATGACAGCCTCTTAGAGAGCTTTTGTTTTATTGTATCATTTAATGGTACACCTCTTCTAGACTTTGCTTTAACTGCTAGAAAATCTGAAGGACCAACCACACATAGTTTAGCTCCCATGTGCTTTTCTCCTTTGCCCACGGCCAGCTCACTGTGTTCTGTGACTGCAGCAGGTTTTTCAGTAAATCCAGATACTGGCCAGACATGGAAGGTCATTTCTTCCTACCATGGTTTGAATAGGAATGGCCCTCATAAGTTCATAGATTTCAATGCTCGGTCATTAAGGAGTGGTCCTATTAGGAGGTGTGTCCTTGTTGAGGTAGGTGTGGCTTTGTTGGAGGAAGTGTTATCACCCACTCACAACGTTCAAGTCACCAACTTTACCTCCAATTGTCTCTCCTCTTCTCATCACCAGATCCCAGATCCCCACTCTGGCAGAGGCCCCTGCTAGACCACAAACCTCCAGAAGGCCAGGTAGGCCACCCACCAGTGGACATCCCCTAATCTCTGGGGGCCCACTCACCCTATCTCCAGTTTTCCCTCCTCTTTGTTTCTGTGTTCCAGCCCCTCAACTCAGGTGGATGTCCCCTGCTCAACCAGAGACCACCCTAAGTAGGCTACTGCCCGGGGAACCTGCCTCACCCTCTCAGTTCACTCCCTCACATATCCCCAATTCTCCCAGCCCTTCTCATTGCTGTGTCCCAACCCCCAACTCAGGCAAAGATCCTATACTCAACCAGAGGCCATCCTGGCAACCAGAAGCCCAGCCCCCAACTCGGGGAGAGACCCTCTCCTTAATCACAGGCCCCTCGGCCAGAAGACCAGAGAGAAAACAGAAAACAAAGGAACAAAACATCCATCCAACAAAGACAAAGCCAGAATTCAGTACCAGTCCTACTATCATCCCAACTCCTGGTGCTCAGACATCATGCAAGAACACAATCAATGACAGCCAAGGGATTGTATCACCGCCAGCACACAATCAATGACAGCCAAGGGATTGTCACCGCCAGCTAGCCTACTACAGGAAGCCCTGAGTATTAACACAGCTGAAATAAGAGATCTTAGAACCTGACTAAGATACCCTCCATCCACAAGCATTTAAAAATTATGTAATTAGTTGATTTCTCCCTCCCCAGCACATACTCATGGGGAGGAAATCGGGGGTTGTATCTGGAGTCTCACACCCTCTCTAGCTTACCTGCTACATTAGTCAGCTTTCCACCACTGTGACTGAAATAGCAACTTTTAAAGAAGCCTTCTCCTCTACAAGACTATAATCGTGGGACCAGAATCCATGTCTAAGTTATCTTTGTTTTCCCAGAACATAGCAAAATTTATTCATCTTAAACATTTTTATTTTATTTCATTTTATTTTTGTTTGTTTCTTTGAGATAGAGTCTCACTATGAAACCCTGGCTAACCTGGAACTCTCCGTAGACCAGGCTGGTCTTGAACTCAAGAGATCCACCTGCCTCTGCCTCCTGAGTGCAGGGATTTAAAGGCATGCTCTATGATACCCAGAGTAAACGATTTTTGGAAGTAGGAAATAAAAAATGCCAGGGAACTGTTATAGACAGCCCCACAATGTTAGGAGAATTATGGTTTTCTCAAACCCAGCTGAGCAGATTTATAATCACACATCCTATCCACAAGTTTATTCAGAAAAGCATGTATCTCTAACATATCTTTAATAAATTCACATTTGCTTTTTTTTCTGAATACATTTAAGAACTGAACTGAAACATCGATTTCAATAATGGAACAACTGAATAGTTGCATTCAGAAACTATATCAATGATAGGCTTTAATGACATTAAAGGTAATGAGTAGTGATCTGAGAAAGATGTAGTGGTTGAAGTATTTAGGTCTTTTTTTCCCTCAAAGAATGGTTTTAAAGAACATGAAAAAACAGGACAAAGACCACAGACCCAATACCCAGAACCTATTTTACAGTAGAAAGCCTAATATTATAAACAATTGTGATAACCCTTAACTAGGAAAACCATGCAACAACTGGATTTGGGGAATGGGAAAATACCAACATATTATTTCTAAGTAAGCTGAGCTTTTAAGGTCAATAGCTCAGCACTTTGAAGTTGATGTCTAACTAGCCTAGTGAGTCTTGGTGGTGCATCAATTCTGAAGAATTATGCTAAGAAGTCCAAGTAAGTCAATGATCGTCCTGTTGTTGTTGTCTTGCTACGTCAGAAACATTTTTCCACCTAGCATACTTTTTTTTAAAATTGTAACAAGACTGAAATGATTGTATTCTTTTAAATGTGGTGCCCTTTCCACAAAATAATTAGGTAAGAGATACAAATTTTAAACATATGCTACTTTTTGCAGTCCAAGAAAATTAGTACATTTTATACATACAAATATACATTTGTGTGTATACCCTAGATAAGAAATAAGAGGATAGATTTCCCCTTTACTCCAAGAGTTCTGCTGTAAGAATACTATAGCCATCAAGATGACATATTAGGTTTTATGTACCTAGGGTTATAATTTTAAAATATTTTTCCAAATCTAGGAACAGGAAGTCAGTTCAAACGCATAATATTTGGCACATCAAAGACGGACCGAAACAGGGGAGTGGAGACGTGTTTATGACCTGTATGGTGGCCTCCAGTATCCCATTGAAACTCCAGGAGGGCTAGGGCTGTAGCTCAGAAGTTCAGTGCATGCTTAGCATTTGAACGGCCCTGGGTTTGATGCCGGACAGCAAACAAATTGACAAAGAAGCAGAAGACAGCCCAGCAAGAAAGAATGCTCACTTAGCAGTATTGAGCTCTGCATGGCCACAGAGGACATGAACCCAAAGAAAATGTCTCCATATTCATTGAGGATTCTTCAGCTCTTGTTCCCCTCAACAAGGTATAGTGCACATCTTAGCCCCAGTTCTGATGGACCCAACCTGGAGGGTAAAAATGGATGCAGTGGAAGATGTTCCCATGTGTGCCTCATCCAACCAAACTGGCCAGTGCCCTGGTGTTCTTACCTCTGAATCCCCACTGCAGGGCATATATTTGGGGAGATAATTCCTCCCTGCAAAGAGCCATGCTATGGAAAAAACCAGCCTACACTGCTCGTGGATTTATTTTATCTCAGAGGACAGCATCTGCAGGTGATGGAAAACGAGCTTCTATATTTCTCATTAGAGGTTTACTACATGACGGTCTTCTGCCAAGTGCAGATGTCTCTTCTCAGGAGACATGGGCAAAAGTTTCCTACAGACATGTGCCGTCCTAGAGTGAGGTACGTCTGTCACCGAGGAGTTGCTTTCTGATACATTCACAGCTCTGCACCGATCTGAGCTGAATCCACTCAGGAATGTTTCACACCCACACTAGGCACCTGAGTACTGCCTTTCTCATTTACATTTCAGTCCACTGACGGATGTGTAGAGTGTGATGCATGAGACAGGTCCTGTCAACTGCATATGCATCAGAACGCAAACTTCCCAGAAGTGCACCTTCTGCAAGCTGAGATCAGCATTAATTAAACTTTAGGATAGCGATCCCCCCAGACTCTTAAAAACACATGCTGCCACGAGACGTGACTTTTGTGGTTGCAGCCTGTTGAGCTGTCTGTCTGTCCTTTCCCTAAGGGCTACCCCATAAGAGAGCTCGGGAGAACACTGACAAAGAGCTGACTGGACAGAGCACAAAAGTCACCATGCTATTAAGTATCGGCCCCTCTGCCCCATGGGTCTGTGTCTTCAACCCTTCCCCCTACCCAGTAGAGATGACGCAGCTCACCTGGTCATCTGGCCTTGTCTTTAGAGCTAGGAAGCAAACTCAAAGGTGAGCTTTTGGGGTTTATTCTATGGGAGGCTCTAAAACACCCACTTCTGAAGGTGCAGCTTTTCTGTATGCACGGCAGAGCAGGGGACCCCTCCAGTACTGGGGGGGGGGCAAGACACAGCAGCTGCTTTATCACATATACAAGGCGTTCATTATTATTTCACCTGGAAGATTCATGGCGCTCCCTTAGTACAAACCCATAATTAAAGCTATAATCATGGATTAATCCAGCCAGTCAAAATATGACTAAACTGTACCATGTGGATGATACTTCCAAAAAATGAGGGGGGGTCGTATTTCTTCTTGACAGACTGACACTATTAACTATCTGGGTTCCCTGCATATAAAGTACAGAACACATTTCCTATGAGTTTAAAGTACAAGATATCTTGTCTTACTCTGTCTTATTATGATAGCCTTATACTCACAACTACAGTTATAAAAATGCAGAAAATCAGCTCCACTTTAAAAGCCACTGACTCGATGCTATTCGTTCATTTATGTTTATTATAGAAATCAAGGACAACTTCCAGGAATTGGTTCTCTCCTTCCATCGTGTGGCTCCCAGGAACTGAACTCAGGAATTGAACACTGCTGTCATGTTTGGCAGCACACGTCTTTACCCCATAAGCCACCTCACCAGCCCCCTCCTGATTTAATAACCCAAAATCATACATGACTCTGTAATAATATGTACAAACCATCACATCACTATGAAGGTAGGTAGAAGTGTGTGTGTGTGTGTGTGTGTGTGTGTGTGTGTGTGTGTGTGTGTGTGTTTAAAGAAAAGTGTTAGGAGAAGAGACATCTTGACCATTCCATCAAACTTAAAGTAGTCACTGATGGATCATCGTAGTCACTCTTGGATCAAAAGCAACTCTTGTGTTTTCTGTTTCTCTCTATAGAAATGTTGTTTGGAGTGAAATAAATCCTCTGCTCATCACACAAAGTCTGCACATTTGCCTTTAAGCAGCATCTGATTAGTCAGGATGGATAACAGAAGTCTGAGAAAGGCTGCTTGTGGGTAGCTAAAATTACGGAATGGATGAAAAGTCACGCCAAAGGACAAAGGTGTGCTTCCCATGTGAGTTGGCCTTTGAGCTTCATTCCTTCATCACTCACTTGTAAGCATCTGATAGGTGCCAGGTTATGGAGTTGAGTAAGTGCAGTCTCAACCCTCAAGTAGGGGAAACAGCTGAACAGATAATTGTAGAACTATGTGTTACGAGAACACTGCATCACTGAAGATACTCGCACCCCAAACACTGACTTAGTTCCTCATCTTTCTTAGATACTGTTGCTTCTTTACCAGTCACTGTCTCGCAAACAAACAAATGAAAAAAGATTCTAGCTGAGCACAGTGTCAAACCCCTGTAATCCTGACACTCCAAAAGCTGTGACTGAAGGATCTCAAATTTGAAAGGAAGGTGGGACAAGGATTCAAAAGTCAGGTCAATTAAGCAAGGCATCCAGACCCTTCATCCTCCCTAACTGCTTCTTACATGCATCTTTTTATCTACACACCATTTTGTCTAACGGATCTAATTCTTCTTTCCGTCTTTTCTCTCATCTTGTCACCATGTTCTTATAGATGCTTGTCCTTCCTTTAGTCACTCACCCTCCCCATGCAAGCTGATTGTATCCTCCTCATAATTCAAAGGTTTTAAGGGAGCTGGGCATATAACACAGCAGAATGCTTGGCACACATGCACAGTGCACTGGGTTCAGGCCTCAGCATCGTACTTGAGAAGCTGAACTTTGAGGGCCAGAAATTCAAGGTCACCCTCCAGTTTCAGTCTATCTGTGTATCATGAAGTGTCTATTTTCTGATCCTTTTGGGGAGTTCAACTGTGTCCCTCTTGAAAAGGTTATCCATCTATCTGACTAATGGTTTACACACACACACACACACACACACACACAGAGAGAGAGAGAGAGAGAGAGAGAGAGAGAGAGAGAGAGAGAGAGAGGCACTTTTCTAAATATCTAGTGCCTGGCATCACTGCACAGCCTGTGGAGGAGAGGACATGGCCTGCATAGAGACCAGAAAAGACTACAGCAGGGGTCTGTCTAATTGTCTCTGGGGAAGTCGCACACCCTCCCCCCACTACTGGATAAGGGTTTCCTGACAGATCCAGTTGGGGAAGAAAAGCCCGCACTCCTGTAAGTAACCTTTCCAGTAGGCTCTGTAAGGAAGCCCTCTCGATTCATTTCTTCCCCAGAGTGAAATTTGGTAGAATCTAGCCTTTGTCTTTGGGTTTGTCTGCCTGCCTCTGTAATAGTGTGAGCACTTTTAAAAATAATATTTCACTTATTTATTGTGCCTGTGTGTGCACATGTGTACATGTGTTTGACCAAGTGCATGTCACAGTATTTATCTATATCTGTCTGTCTGTCTGTCTATCTATCTATCTATCTATCTATCTATCTATCTATCTATCTATCTATCTATCTATCTATCTATCTGTCTATGTTAAGGGACAGCTCAATCAGTTCTCTTCCCTCTTTCAATGTGCAAGGTCTGAGAAACTCAAATGATCAACCTCAGATGCATGATATAAATAAATTAAGTCCCTTTCCTGCTGAACCATCTTTCTGGCCCATTTTGAACTTTTGAAGTTGAAGAAATCTGTAAGATTCACCTTTATCTCCCTTGAAGCCTAGTTTAATTCATAATAAGCCCTTAATTGATGTTTATTAACATCAAAAGTTTTAAAAATCAATAAACACATAAGTAAACTTTCTCAGTTCCTTTGGTATTAGACACATGAGGAGCGAATACAGCTAAGTACAAAGATAACAAAGAGATTTTTGTCTCAACATTCAGCTCTCATCAATTCAAATCGCTGGCAACGGCCCAAGTCTGGGAGCTGGGAAGTTCTGTCCTGGCTTGGCAGAATGACTGCAATATGCTAGAATTGTGTGTCACATCAGTGCCTTATATTTATTCGCATTTAAAATAAGTATTCAACAGTCAAGTCCTGTTGGGTTAAGTGTTCGATGTATAGTTTTGCAGGTCTCACCAAGAGTGCACCAGTGATCCAGTGTCTACACTTAAAGACCACCATTACTGGGAGCAACATGCTGAACCTGGAAGAGGAAATTTTTGTTAACTGCCACTCTGCCACTGTAGAGTTTTTAAACCTATATTTACTTCTATGATAGTCTGAATATTAGCCTGGGAGGTCTCATTGGTACAAAAGTGTATCTGTGTGTGTGCATGCTCATGGGAGTGCATGCTTTGTGGTAGCATTGCATGGATGCATGTGAGTATGTACATGTGTACATAAGTGTGTGCATACACACGGATGCCAGAGGTCAACACCAGGCATCTTCCTTTCTCCCCTCTCTGCCTGATTTCTTGAAACACTTTCACTAGAACAGTGGGTCCGGCCAGGGAGCTGCAAGGATCCTCTTGTTTCTGCCTACACAGCCCCAGGATCACACGTACATACTGTCTGTCCCACCAGGCATTTTACATGGGTGCAGGGGATGCAATTATAAGTCTTGATGTTTGCTTGGGGAGTGCATTACCAAATGCACCTCCCTCCCCCGATATTTTATATGTGACTAAGATAGCCTTGCGATTGCCTATCTTTGAAATACTTGGATAAGAATTAAGCCTTGACTCTGTAGCCTACTCAGCTTGTCAAAACTTTTTTTTAAGTATAAAAATGAGATATACTGAATAAGTAAAACTTTATACCAGTATCCGGATTAACTATTTCCTTAAAGGGGGCAATTTAGTTTATCTGCACAGTAGTTAAGGAGCTGCAATCTGTTTTCTTTTCCCACGTGTGTCTGATTGAGGTCCACTTCTCTATCGTTTGATCTGAAGCTCTATGGACGCAGTGCTGGTCTGCGCATGAGTCACGGGAAAGCTATTCCCCGTTTGTAGCCAATTCTCCAGAGAAGCAAAGGGAAAAAGAAACAATTTCCTTTTAAGGAAATCCAGCCTGTTCCGAGTGATAAGCCTATTTTCCCTTCCAGTTCAGCTGAATCTCAACAATCAAAGAAAGGAGAATGCTGGACAGTACATTACCTGCTAAATGAGCCACTCTTAGAAACACATCTGCAGGTCTGTTTAAAGTTTCTCTATAGCATAAACTCTTCTACATAAACAGACAGTATAAATACACACACCCAGGCCCATGTGAAATGTTTGGTTAAAGCACAAAGGTTTTGCAAACAGAAAGACGTCAAGGTGCAGTTTGGAATTATAGGTTGGCTATTTTGTCCTGGGTTTATATTGCAAAGGATTTCTATAAGCATTTCAGCAGGCCAGGCCTGACTGTGGACTTGTAACTGCAGCCTCTCTGGAGACTGAGGTATAAGTAGAGTAAATTCAAGTCCTGCCTGACCTATGGAGTGAGCTCAGGTCCGTTTAAACGACTTACTAAAAGCTTGTCTCAAAATACAAAGCAAAAGGTAAGTGGAGGATACAGCTCAGTGGCAGAGCTTGTGTGAGGCTCTCATACCGTGCGTGCATGAATGCGTGCATGCAAAAAAAAAAAAACCCATAGAATATCTACTTAAATGGGAAAACTAACATTTTCCATTCTCACATGCCATTCTTCACATATTTTGTAACTATTTTATTCTCCCTACGTTATAGCAAAAAAAAAAAAAAAACAAACAAACAAAAAAAAAACTCTACAGGTAAACTGTCTGCATGAATGTACTATAGAAATGACCCATGACCCACTGGGACCCAGTGACGTTGACAAAGCATGGAGCCACATCAACGACATGTCCCCAGCACCACAAAATCATCTGGGCAGTCTGAGTGGCGTACTGCTGTGTGGACACTGCACACACGTAAGTGTACAGAGCATACATGCACATCCACTAAATAGTTTTGGCTAAATAGTTTCTATCTCTCTTATCCAAGAAGCCAAGTAACCCCTGAAAAATATCACAAATTCAAACAATAAACTATGCTTTATTAAGGTGAAGAACTCTGATGCCGTGATCTAGTCAGGAAATGACAGTGTTCCTTAAAGTCTCTGATTCTGAAGAGCCTTCTGTTTTCATAGCTGTTGTTTTTAATCGAATTCTGTAGGGCTGACAACAGTGCTATATAAGAGAGCCAAACACTTATTATAAAAAATGTATGTGGAAAAACACTGAAAAAAACTTCAGTTAATCACATTAAAACACAAAGATGTTATAGTACATGTTTGTTGGGTGTTCGTGTAGGTAAAACCTTTCCCTGACAAAGTTCCCAAATACAAACTTAAAAGCCCCAAATGTGGTAAGTTTGACTGCATTAAAACCATTTTTTTACCCAAAGAAACTTTAAACACCATAAAAACGTAGAGTATGAAGCCAAGAGGTCACATGACACACAGTTTACTGTGAAGAATGACAATATGAATAGTCAAACATGAACTGGCTAAGGTCCATGCACACAGCATTTGTATTAACCAACAAGAACACAAACAGGAGCGTCAGAGGCAGGAAGAACCAATCCACAGAAATTGTAGACCACCAATAAAAATATGCAGGAACATTCCACTTACCCAGTGGTCATAGAAATGCAAATCAAGACCACAGTGAGGGCAGTTGGCATTCAACAGAACGATATAAATAAATTCACGATAATAGCCAGTATCAGGAGACCTGAGTCCCTTCTGCATTACTGGCAGAAATACCAAAATCATACACCATTTTCCCCCTAGACCTAGACTTCAAACATAGGTCCCAGCCATTCCTTTTCTAGGCATACAACTAAATTAGATCCTAGCTCATTCACAGCAGCAAACGTGTTCTAACGACACTGTCTACAAGAGCAAACGCCTGGAGCAACCGAATGCTCATCAGGAGGACAGTTAGCTGCAGACTCTAAGTGCAATGTCACACATCAGTATTATCTGTGAACAGATGATGCAAATGGGCAGGAGTTACAGCTATTGGATAAACCCCAGTACTGTGTCTTAAGGAAAAAAGACAGGGTCTCCAGAGGCAACAGACAGACAGCAGGAAAACCTTTTAATAAAACCAAAGCAACTAAGTCAGTGCTTAATCTTCGTACTGCAAGATTCTTCAGCAAGACTAGGTAGGTACTAAGCAATGGTGAGCAAAATCCAGGGTCGTATTACCTCAAGTGAGGACGACAGGGTGATGTAAGGGGGTGGGGCAGTCATAGCGATAGGCACTGGGTGCGGTCTGAGCTCTTGTTAGGGGACTGAGTTTGCATGAGTTTAGGATAGTATTAGAATAACAAGAAATATGCAATGTACTACTACTACTATTATTATTATTAATAATAATAGTAATAATTTAGATAAGTTAAAATCCAAGATCTGTCACTCAAATGACTCTAAGAGAACTTTCAGATGCTCAAACTGTTCTTCATTTTTCTGTTCTTTATAGAAACTAATACAATATGCTCATCATGTGCAGACTACTCCCCAATACCAAGTTCTCATCTGTCTAGCCTTCACCTTTACGTACTTTCATCTCTAACACTGTGCATTCTGTTGAGCATGACTGCTTGTTAAAGAGCTCCTCCCCTGTCCCCACAGATGACTCAAATTGGATTTTACTTGAAGTTACATTCTTTTCCTTTTCCCGTAACTGTTCCTCTTACATAATGGCTTAGTAAGTGCTGTACCCACCCTCTTTGTCACACAGGAAAAAGTCCCCAAACTACTGTCCTCTCTGTCCCCCCCCCATGTCCACCTTTGATATCCTTCTGGCCCTTCTGTACCTCTTCCTGTTAGAGAGCGGACAGAGAGCACCCTTGTCCCTGCTGGACTAACCTGATGTCTTTGGATTTGCCGCATAGAATGCTTAAAGGCCTTTCTCTGAGTTCTGCTTCCCAGTCCACCCCCACATCTTCATCAGCTGTCTCCAGGAGGCATCAGACAACGTCATATCCCTGATTTTAATCTTTTAATAACTTGGGGGAAGGAGTTCTTCATGCCTAAGACAGTGCCCTTGAGAGGAAGAGGCAGTGTGGTGTTTAATCTTGGCTTTTCAGGACTTCTGAGTTAAGACATAGAAGCCAGTACTCTGAATTAACCATGGCAACGGGGCAGTAGCAAGACTTCCGTCATGGTCCTCTTCACAGGGTGCCTTCCTTATATTCTGCCATAATTTCCTCATGCAAATGATGAGAAATGAGTAGAGGCTTGGATGCTGCTCACGGGATAGGCCACTGATTAGTTACACATGGATACAGGGTACCTAGAGATATTGACTTGTTCCTATGCTCCTTCGATAAATTCGAGCTTTTTTTTTTTAAAGCCACTTATTTATTTTTACTTTAACAGCATGTGTGAGTGTCTGCATATATGTTGCTTGGTGCCCAAGAGGTCAGAAGAAGGTGTCAGATCCTTTGGAACTAAAGCATATGGGTGCTGGGGATAGAACCAAGGTCATCTGCAAGAGTAGTAAGTGCTTTTAGCCACTAAGCCACCCTTCACTCCCAATCCCAGTTTTTATAAAAAGAGGTCACTTTAGCCCCAGAACAAAAAAATTCTCTGGAAAGGTAAACCTTTCTGACCCCTGACACCCGCCGCCTGAGCCAGTCTTCTGCTAGTCCTGCCTGGTACTGTTCCCTGGGTTTGGAATATCACTGTCCAGTTGAGCCACCAGGGTCTCGTTTCAATGAAAACTCTTCACTCATCTGCAATACTACCCAGCAGAATTAATTCCTTCTTGATTTGTGTTTCAGATTACATATTGCTTTCTGTAATAACCTTGTCCTCTTGTATAAAGGTTATAAATGTACCTCTTGTGGAGACGTTTACATTCTAAAGAGCAAGACCCCTACGTTATTCATTCTTCATATTCCAGTACGAGATGGAACAAGTCAATATGTGCTTATGGAATGAAAACAAGCACCAGAAGCCGATGCTAAAAGCCAGAGACCAGGAATCTGTGAACTGTGGCTGATTTACGCTGAAGCTGTTTCCATGGTGATGAATGCAACCTGGAAAATTACATGAAAGCCAAACCTAGAAACGAAAGTCATAATCGTGTGTTCTATGAAACATCTTTCTTACTAATGATCCCCGAGAATTTTTATGAGCACCCAGTCTTACTCTATGAACCCATAGTGAGTTTGCTCAACTAAATCTTTGCCTAACATCCAGAGCCACTTGCTGGCTGCTCTCAGATTATACAACTGACTATTTTATTAAGTGCAGTGGTTTGCATGCACTGGCTGGGCTAGTGAGCTCTAATGGTAGATGTGTTCCCTTTGACAGACAAATGAGAAGAGGATGGTTGGAATTCTAGAGAAGACTTACTTCAACAGCCGTACCAGGGGGGATTGGCTTGGTCCACATTTGACCAAAAGCAGACCTTAAACCATTGAGTAGAAGTTAGAATGATAAAGATTACACCTCATAGTGAAAGGACTTTTTCTGCTTTGTGTCCTGGTGCTCTACATCGGATTCAAGATGTTTTGAAAAGGTGATTACTTAGTCAGTCAACATACATGAGGGCAAGGGGTGATAAGCTGTCAGTGATGTAAAAAGAAGAGGCTTCCATGTTTGAGCCGATTACATCCAAGGAGTTATCTCTTTAAACGTCTAAAGTGTTTTGTTTCTTGATCTCATTGGACTGGTTTGTTTGTCATGTTTGTTTTGCTTTGTCTTGTTCTGTTTTTGAGGCAAGGTGACCTGTAGTCTAGGCTAGCTCAGACTCTTTACAAAGCTGAAACTAGACTTAAACCTCTGATCTTCCTGTCCTCAAGTGCTCTCAAGTGCTACCTCTCAAGTGCTGGGAATTGCGAGAGTGCATCGCCACACTTGGCCTTGCAGATCCCCACTTTTTTATGCTTCCCACATATTTCAATTATTGCCATTTGGCAATCAGTCTTATGTTGTACCCAGACTTAATCTTGTCTGATGGCTTAGCCTGTTAGTCCATGCCTGTACCTTAGGGGTGATTTTTCTATTAAGTCAGTGTGCTCATTGTGATAGATCTGGATCTAGTCCAGAAGAAGAAAAAATTCTTGAGTAAAATGAGACTTGCAAACGAAATAATGTTTACTTCACAGTACACCTCAGCTCTTACAACTAATGACTCAAAAGCCCCCAAATAACTAACTCATTCTACCATGGTAAGATGGAAAGACCTTCAGTTTTGCTTTTATTTCATGGAGGTTTCATGCAAACCATATAGAGAGTACTGAGATTTCTTGTTATCATAGGAAGATGCTATAAAGCTTTTATGCATATGAAGAAGACATAGGGAAAGATTGAATGATAGGCAGAGTGAATGGATAGGCAGAGTGAATGGATAGGCAGAGTGAATGGATGGGCAGAGTGAATGGATAGGCAGAGTGAATGGAGATGAGTATCGTCGTGTTACCAGAGGTAAAATGTAAATTCAGGAGCCGGAACAAAGCTCAGGGAGCTCACCTGTGTGCTCCACAGCTCTTCCTGACACCTCCTTCCCCAGAGGATTTGATTCAAAAGGAATAACCGAGACTGCAGTGTCCAGTGTGGCAGACAGACAAGGGGAGCCACACCACACCTGAGCAATGTCCAGGATGCAGTGAGGTGGGAAAAGAGCAACACGTGCTTCTCATCATGTCTGGGTGAGTGATAGCACCTCAAAATGGACAGGAGCACTTCTAACACTGGAGGGGAACTAATGATCTGTGGGTCACGGTAAAACAAATTCTGTAAATGAAAAACTGAATATGGGGTTAAAAAGAAATTATGTTCACACCCCAACTGCCTTTAAAAAAAATGGAGGGAGTCGAGAACATACTGCAAGTGATCGGCCCTTGCCTCTGTGTAATTGCCACGTTGTCCCCTTGGTCATCGGTTTACTTTAGAGCAGGGTATGATGGCCTGTACCCCTAGTGTGTGGGAGGCAGCAGGATCACAAGTGTGCGGCCACACTGGGTCACAGAGTAAGACTCTGTGTCCTAACATCATTAATGGTAATGAGAGTGGTTTCAGAGAGCTTCGGTGTATGGACTCCAGCTTCCACTGTGCGTCAGAGATGAAGGTCCCACCAGTGTTCTGAGAGTCACACAGATGACAGAGCAGGATCTGAGTGCCCTAAAGGCAGCAATGCAGTGGCCTCTGCCATGCTCAGAATCAGATCCACGTACATGTCTGCAGCCTACCCCAGGATGGCTAACAACAGGCATGACCCACAATCCACCCTGCATCTGCTACGACCTATGGATGAGACGGATGATCCATGTACGAGAAGAAACATCCAGAAAAATCAGTCTCCACAATGCTGGCTCTGGGGATGTGGACAACCTAAGCATCTCAAAAAACAATTCTTACAACCTCCATGGATCCTGGCCCCCACACCTCTCAAGCTGTTCTTAAGCAAGAACTGACATTCACATCACACAGACACTCCACATCCCCACATCCTCAAACATAGCAGTGCCTATCAAATCTTAGATGTGCATTGAAAACCTTAGCTCCCTCAGGGATGGCTCCACCTCTCAACTCAACTAAGGTCATGACAATAGGGTTGATGTCTACACCCGTGTCAACACCTATTCCCCAGGTAGTTACAACTCTACCTCTCCTCCCCTCCCCCTCTCCCTTTTCCCCCTTTCCCTCTTCCCCTCCCTTCCTCTCCTTCCCTTCTCCCCCTCCCTCCCCCCTCCCCTCTTCCCCTCCCTCCTCTTCTGTCCCCCTTCCTGCCTGTCTCTACTCCATTAGGCACCTTCTGGCTGAATTTATACTCACAGCTGTTCCTTCTTTCTGCTTCATGAATGTGGCACGTGAGCCTTGCACAATACCCCAGCAGAGATGGTCCTAAGGAGGTGGCCTTTGGGCAAGGCTGCTAGGCCTGTCTAAGACCCTCTTCTGATCATTCTGTCCACCTAAATGTTACCTGCCCTTCAATGCTCTCTAAGTCTCGTTTCCTTGAATGTGTGAGGCCCTGGGTTCACCCTTTACAGTTTGAAAGGAGGGTTGGAAAGAAACTGTTAAGACATTTTACCAGGGTGAGCACCCAGAACCCCCAAGTTTAGAAGGCTGAGGTCAGAGATTACAAGCTCAAGGTCCGGTTGGGCTACCGTCAGAATCTCTGTGTCAAAGAAAATGAAAACAAACAAACAAAATGACCCTAAGTGCAGTCCTGCTAACAGGAGATGGAACCTAAAAGGACACTGCGCGACCAACCGTGCTGCCGCCAGCAGGCTACCACTGTGGCGTCTCTGGCCAGTATGAGATCCATTTCATCTTTGCCCTTTTCTGTCCAGTTAGAATTATTTCTACAATGACAATGTTGTTTTATTGCAATCCAAAAGTGAGATCTATTTTCAAGTCTAGCTATTTTAAACATAAAAAAGAAATCCCTTTGTTGGGGAGAGACAAGGTTTGATTTAAAGGATCTCATCTGGGAGAAAGAAGTCGATGGCTCCCAGTGGCTCTCCTTCACTGACATACAGCATACACACAGGTCACCCATCTGAATTCCTTTCATGTAAATTTAAAGGGCTAAGATATAGTTAAGCAGGATGAAATATCTTCTTCTCTTTCCTGCACATTAGCGTGCCCCACAGACTCGAACAGCCAGGCCACTTGTACTGTAGCAAGTTTTTAAAATTAAACTGCTTAACTACATTTATTTATTTATTGATTGATGATTGATTGATTTTTATGTGAGTGGCTGTGTGCTCTCCATGGGGCATATGTGGAGGTCAGAAGATGGCTTATGGGAGTCAGTTCTCTCCCTGTACCTTGTAGGTCCCCAAGGATTAAGTTCAGGTCCCTCAGGTGTAACCATAAGTTCTTCTACATGCTTCATAGCTCTAATAAAGGAAATAAATGTGACATAACATGACTCCGTTGCCTCTTTGCGATTTCCAGCAGAAGGATGAGAAAATTCTTAGTCGCAAATAACACTTGACCCAGAACATAAATAAAGAATTTAGACTTATGAAAATGACAACTGAGCTTAAAGCCATGGATTGAGAATGATTTTAAGAAAAAGACTGACTACATTTACATATAACAGAGAACTATTTCATTATTTAGAAAATTAATAAAGAAATAATCTATTTTGAAATCATTTGTTTCAAAAATACTCTTATAATCTCAAGCATCTATTAAAAGTTAAAGCAATGGGACGGAACGAGTTCAGTAGTAATTCACTATCATTTTCAGCATTGGAAAAGGAAAATTTAGTGAAAATGTTCGATTGCTATAACTTGAGAGTTCCTGTCTTACATATATATATATATATATATATATATATACATATATATATATATATATCCTAGAAACTATATGACTTGAAGAAATGCATATAGGGTTCCATATAATACTACGTTAAAGAATTAAACTTTCTAAAATTTGTCTTTGTTAAATTAGGGAAAACATTCCCATACATGGACATTGCTTTCACCTTTTATCTTCTTGGTTTAAAAATAGACGATAGCCATAATGAACAATAAAATCATCTAAATTTGTCATTTTATAAATAGAGCAGTTGAGAGCCCATTCATCTGAGTGATGTCGTTAGGAACAAAACCGAACCAGACCCACACAGTTCAACCCATACCAGTGTGCATCTCGTTAAACCCTGTGGACTTTTTATAAACATGAGCATATACATGCAAGGCACATAGGTAACTCCTTTATTTATCCTTTGAATCATTTTCTCATAACACACTGTAAAATTAAACTCAGTAGTAACACTACCTTGGGTCAACATGATGGCAACCCAAGCCTGACTACCCGAGTTCAAGGCCCAGCGACTACTTGGTGGAAAGAGAGACTTGACTTCTGCAAGATCTTTACGCATGCACACATACACCACACCACACCACACACACACACACACACACACACGCATGCATGCACACAAATAAACATGAACTGCTACCACATTTACCCTAAGATTAAAAGTCATATTCATTCATTAGTTAACTTACTCCACACGTCAGCCATGTGTGTAACCTGCCCTGCATTCCTAGTTGTGCATATATGTGGCTCCTGTTAGTCATCCATGATGCCAAGAACCATGAGATGACATGCCTCCTACTTTTAAAGGAAAGGGTGGCAGCACACATGCGGAAGTGCACATCTGTTAACTAGAAACGCTAGTGGAAACTGCTAACAACATTTCTGCGTGGAACTTCAGGGAAGTGTGCCAAGGCCTGAAACTCCTGATATTTGGAGCCCAAATGGAAGTCCCACCTTATCAGTGAGGGTGTCCCTACTGTCCCTATGCGCTCCTCTCTTTGTCCTCGATCACTGCCTCCACTCCTGTAGCATCATCTCAGCCCACACTCACGCTCAGCAAAAAACATGAACGCAAACTCAAATCCTCATCCACAAAGCTCGGGTGATGTTTATAAGTCCCCCAGCACCCTCCAGGGGTGTCCCTGTTTTTAAATTAAAAACAATTTTATATCTCACCAAATTAAACACGAGGATCCAGAGACCAGTTAGAATAATAAGGGTCTGATTATATACCAATTGTGTGCACAGATAAATTGTCATTCTGGAAAGGCAAACAAACAAAAGAACACATTCAGGAGAAAATAAAAAAGCTCGCCCTAGAAGGAGGTAGCGACTGAGGCAGAAGAAGGCTGTGTGGATACCCAGGAGAGAGGCCAGGGCACCCAAGGGAGGGGCCCCATGAACCTTAAAAATTCTCTATACACTTATGCAAAGTCACCCGATGCCTGCAATGTCTCAGATTTACTCATCCCATACCACAACTGAAAGATCTGTGAGGCTGCCTTTTCCTGAAAATCAGTTAAGAGCAGCTTCTGAAGAACGGGTTAGATTCTCCTCTGTCTCTGTCTCTCTGTCTCTCTATCTCTCTCTCTCTTTCACTCACTCACTCGTTCACTCTCTGTCTTTTTCTCTCTTCACACACACATGTACAGAGAGAGGGAGGGAGAGGGGCGAGAGGCAGACAGACAGGTATACAATGCTATCTATTTACTTTGTATTTTGGCAACATAAATGTGGTTTTTTTTTTTTTTTTTTTTTTTTTTGGTCAGAGAAAAAAAGTAAACAGAGAGATCAGTAAAGAGTGAGAAGAGACCAAGGGTGGTAGAGACAAAGAAACAATTATCCCTTCACATTGTTAAAGGGACACAGAGGAGCAGAGTAATTCGGAATAATGAGGATACTTTCCAGAGCACTGTCATAACCGGATGCCTAAATAACTGTGTGCATCTGCTCTGAGCCCCATGTCTGTGGTACACAGGATCATGGTAACCTCGTCAACATGAAGCTATGGGGTTGATTTGTCAAGGGGAGGGGAGCAGGAGCAAGGAGCAGGCTGGAGGATGAGCTCTTGTTCCTGGATTGCCCCTCTGCCAAGCTCTGCACCAGTCTGCCTGGGGCAAAACTGCTCAGATTTGCAATTCTTTATCTGGTAGACAGACAGCCTACAGATTAGACCTGAAAACCCAACACTGAGATCCCTAATTCCTGTATCACCAAAGGCGCTCCATTATGTGTGTCATCTACCAAGGTCACACTGAGCACCATCCAGGAGAGAAAGACGGTTTCATGAAATGAAAAATAATAATGGTGTTTGTCTCTCACAGGTTTTGGGCTCACCTTAGTTTGATCTTGACTGATGAAGATAAATGGCCATTCTTTGAAAAGCGCCTAAGGGTGTAATACATTATCATAGCTTAGGAAAAGCAACCTTATATGGTAATAGCTTCTAACGTCTGAGACAGGAGATAGAAAGGGAGGGAGAAAGAAGAGTGTTCAGCAGCCTCTGCCAAGGGTGGGGCATGGCCTTTATTTGACTTCAGAGAACTCTATCCTACAGTTATCAGGGATGACTGAACCATGCATTTATTTCCTTTTAGGGTTCCTAAGCACATGAAATGATTTTATCTCTCCATAATGATTTCCATGTGCTGTTTCCAACCAACGAGTGATAGCGTATTGTGTTTTGAATAGGAATGGTTCCCATAGACTCATGTGTTTGAGTGCTTGGCCCATAGGGAGTGGCGCTATTGGAAAGTGTGGCCTTGTTGGAGGAAGTGTGTGATGGTGGGGATAGGCTTTGTGGTCTCAGGAGTTCAAGTCAGTTCTGCTACCTGCTGGCCAAAGATTTAGAATGCTCAGCTCTTTCTTCCGGCACTATGTCGGCCTACATGCTTCCGGCCATGATGATACTGAACTAAACCTCTGATCTGTAAGCCAGCCCCAAGGAAGTAGTTTCTTTTTATAAGAGTTGCTGTGGTCATGGTGTTTCATCACAGCACTAAAACCCTAAGACACTAGTATTCCATAAAAAAGAAGCGACTTTCTGGAGCCATTAACACCACCTCTCAGGAAGGGAACGAGTGTAGTGGCCTTCCAAATACACCTCGGACTCAAAGTCTTGACTTCATAAAGTTAAATTTTTAAAAGCTCACAGTGTGTATGTGTAAATACACTATATATAATAATATATACATATATGATGTATAATATATTATGTACTATATAATTATATTGTATTATATATGTAATATGCAATTATACTATATTATGATATACTGTTGTACCATTATATTATGTAATTTTTATGAATATATGATATGTGACATATATAATATACATATAATTTCAGAACCTATTGTCTTAAATTGATAGAAAACTGCATAACAAAATAATTTTAATTAGTAATTGATACTGCAAACATGAAATGTGTTTATCCAAAGGGAAAGACTGAAACTCGGGGCATAAATCAGTTGCTAAAGTGCTTGTCATTCAAGTTAGAGGACCTGAGTTCAATCCCAGCACCCACATAAAGAGCCAGGCACTGTGGTATACAGTTGTAATCCACAAGACTAGCCTAATTAGCGAGCACCAGATTCCACTGAGAGACTCCATCTGGAAAAACGAGGTGAATGACTTCTAAGAAACAGCACCTGAGGTTGCCTCTGACACACACACACACACACACACATACACACAGACACACACACACACACACACACACACACACGTATATACAGAGAGAAGGAAAAGCTGCATCGTGTGAAGTGACTATCCTAAACTATTCCCTATGGATGTTTTATGCTCTTGATTTTTGTCTGTGTATCTGAATTGATGACAGTAAAACTTACTCATAAAGCAATGCCTTCCATCTTTAACTAGGGAAATAGTAATGCTAAGGCGACCCTGGAGACACACTCCTGCAATCCTAACACTTGGAAAGTAGAGACCGGGGACCAGAGCCCCAAAGTCATCCTTGACTACCCTGAAAATTTGGGGTCAGCCTGAACTATATGAGGTTCTGTCTCAAAAATAACGATGATGAAAATGACCCACCCCTTTGCCACGTAACTTCCATGCGCCAAGCAAGCATCTCGGCAGATGGCCCTTGCATGTAAGGCACATGATGAACTGGTTATTTGGACTTTGCCTTGTTTACTTGTATAACTGAGCAATAGTCCAACATTTTTACTTACAAACCCAGCAAACTCATTTTGTAAAACCCTATTCTGCAGCTGAGGAAACGGAGGATCAGAAAGATGTTTTGAGAGTGACAAAGAGGGGGCCAGCACTGAAATGCTTTTATTCCTTTTGTGGATCAGTTCTCCAAACAACAGCTAGGATTATCACCATTTAGGAAGAGCCCTGGAATTGACTGGCACACTAGAGAATAGAATAAAATTCTCTTTTGCTCTAGGTCTGACATTGGACAAAGTGAACTAGGTCAATGAGTCAAATTCTCCTCAGCACCCTTCGACAAGACCCTCATCTTTTGTGTGGAGAATCAATTACAGAGGAAGAAGAAAGGTTAACAGTATAGTCAAGCAATCTTCCACACATGAAGCTGTGATTATTCATCTGACGAGAGTGATCTAGACATTGCTCAGTAGGCTGCTGCATTAGAAAAAGGTAAAATGGATGAAGAAAAAATGTTAAAATTAAAGACTAAATTTGTTCATGTTAGGAACAGCATACTAATATTTTATAAGTGGAAAACTAATAGCATGGCCAGAGTTTCCGGGTGAGACCTTTATTGTCGTCGTCGTCGTCGTCATCATCATCATCATCGTCATCATCATCATCATCATCACTATTATTATAGTCTGTCTTATTCATTACTATTATTATCATCTATCTTACCTTTTTTAATCACTGGGAGATTGGATTTCTTACAGCTGTTTCTGACGGAAATGTGTGCACCACTCCTTAAAGATTGCAGCCTGCTTTTGTCCCAGGCAATTGCATCTACAGCTCTGCTACCAAAGCAGCTGGACCCTTACATGCACATAGTTGTATTTACAAGATGGCAAAGAAATGGGTGCTAAGAGTTAGCTATACTTTAATACATGGTCTGAGAGGGCCATGCCATGTACTGGGATAGTCTGTGGGGGCACACTCATGTATTTCAGACAATCCCTGAAGTAACCTGGGTTGGTTTGAATGAAAATGGCCCCCAGAGGCTCTTAGAGAGTGGCACTATTAAATAGTGACTATTTCAAAGGATTAGGACAGGTAGCCAGTTGGAGAAGGTATGGCCTTGTTGGAGGAAGTGTGTCAAAGAGGGGTGGCCTTTGGGGTTTCAAATTCTCAAGGCAGTCCAGTGTCTCTCTCTTCCATCTGCTTGGGGATCCAAAAGTAGAAGACTCAGCTGCCTGTCCAGTACCTCATGCTTCCCCATGGCGATAATGAACTACGCCTCCAGATGTAAGCCAGCCCCAGTGAAATGTTTTCCTTTGCAAGAGTTGCTGTGGTCATGGTGTCTCCTCATAGCAATAGAACCCTCACTACAATATTGCCTCACCTAAAATGGGGCTTCATGACAACTTGGAAGGAGAAGAGCCTTTGTCAGGCTCTGTACTTGATTAAGCAAATTTTCATTTACCTCTCTAATTCAATATAATGAACATTCACAAAAACAACTCTCGCCAAAACATTTCTTTTAAAAATAAAAAAGGGTTTTATTTAAAGAAAATGTATTTCCACTTAGTTTCAACAATCTTGCCAAAGGGTAATGCTAGAACAAGAGCTGTTTCCAGCCCATCTCTGAGACTGAAAAACAAGACTGTTTAACCAGTTGGGACAAGTGACAAGATTGTTGAAACTACTAAGAAGCCTACATGGGACCAGACGTATATACGCTCTTGCTTCAGAGGGAACTGTTGGAAAATAAAAGCGTAGATGTGGTATTTTTTTTTCAACAAAGCTGAAGTCAGGCAGTACTGAGTTGAAAACTTTACAGTTTTAAACCTAGTGATAAAGTTTAGCAAGATCTGTGTAGATGTAACTTAAAATGGCTAAAGCAATATAATGTGCCAACATCACTGAGCAAACACGGCTAAGGATGAAACCCTGGGGAAATTGCTGTAAATAGCAATGGAATACTCATGTGTGAAAAGATATTTGGTGTGTGGTTGGATGAAGGCATACATACTTCTAGAATATCTCAGTCTATGGTACTTTTAGATCTTATTATAATAATGAAATAAAAACCAGGTATAGTGGCTCTCGTATTCAACTGCTTGAGTAGTTGAGGCAAGAAGATTACACTAAATTTGAGAAGAGCCTGGGCTATATAGTGAATCCCAGGTCAGCAAGGGCTAGAGCAATACTCAGCCTCCAAACAAACAAACAAACAAACAAATAATGTCAGTGGAGCTTTGCAGGAATTGAACAGGAAAAGGGACTGGAAGGAAATTCCAAAATTTAAATAAATTCCTTAAGGAAAATCAGCATTTTACAGAAAAAGTGTTTGAGCAACAATAGAGCAAGCACCCGCTTTAACAGGAATTAACAGCAAAGATTCTAGGGCAAAGCTATAAAGTGCCTCATGCCAGATCCTTACCTGCTGGCAACTCTACAGTACATTAGTTAGGGATAGAAGTGTGAAATGTCAACACAATATTATCTGCAATGCATTGAAGAGAAACTTACATTTAAACTACACTGAAATTACATTTGTTTGCTTACTTGAAACAGAGTCTTATTTTTAGCCCAGGCTAGCCTCAAGCTCATGAACCTCCAGTCTCGGTGACCTATTGGGACTGGTAAGCACCACCACCCAGGGTTGGAAATCTTTGAACCATGTTACAATGACATATGCTGATACAGAGACTTACACAGGCATTTGTAACCTTCCAAAGCTCGATGCCTTTTCTTCAGACCCTTAGTAGAAGTGCAGAACCTGAGGGTGCCCTGGTTTTGCTTGACAGAAAATCAATATTCTAACTCTACCTATCTTCTCTAGGTTAAGCCATGATTCTAGTCACCTGACACATCTCAAACAATAAACTCCATGTGTCCTCTCACAGTGAGCTGTTTGGAAGCAGCCTTTAGCAAAGAAATAGATGAAACAGAGAAAATGTTTTTACAACAGATGCTGAAAGTGTTCCCAGTATCGATATTTTTATTGAAAATATATTGGTATGTTTTCTTTAAAATGCCCTTTCTACAGGTCTAACAAGAAAAAATTTACATATGCGGTCTATTGTCTTTCAAATGTAAAACGTTGCCTATTTAACACTAAAAAATAATAGCCATATAATTAGCTCTGAGAATAAAGGGCAGTCATCTGCAAAGACAGAAATCAACTTACAACAAAAGTCTTTGCACTGTTGATGATAGGACAGAAATGGCTTTCAGATAAGGATTCATTTTCTCAATATGTGTCTATGGGTTCTCTAAGATTATCTTTGTCAGCTATGGTACTATTTAAACTCAAGTACTGAAGTAAATAAAAATCTTACTAGATCTTTAAATAAATAAATCATAGCCCACTGGGCCATATTAAGACTTTAAAAATTATAAATTCCATAAATCATTAGTTTTAATAGAAAAAAGACCTCACTAACAGAAAATAAATTTTTCAATGAGAGTAAAAACATTTTCTGAGATTGCTTCCAGTATCTCTCCTTTTTTTCTTACTTTAAAACTTTATTGGATTTTTTAAATTTACATTTTAAATGTTATCCCCTTTCCTGGTTTCCCATCCAGAAACCTGCTATCCCATCCCCCCAACCCTGCTTCTAACCCTGAGGGTATCTCTCCATTTAATTTGATACTTGAAACAATCTCACTAAAATCAGAGACAAAACAAGGATGCCCACTCTCCCCATGTCTATTCAATATAGTACTCAAAGTGCTAGACGGGAAGTGGTAGCAAGAAGAACTCATCTGGAAAGGCAAAAAACCCAGAATAGTGGGGAAAAAATCTTAACAATAAAAGAATGGCTGGGGGAATCACCATTCCTGACCTCAAGCTCTACTGCAGAGCAAGAGTGATAAAAACTGCATGGTATTGGTACAGAGACAGACAGTTTTATCAAGTGAGGGTTGGAGCTGCTATCTCTCACCCATAATTCTTCCTGTCTGAAAGAAATGCAGGGATGGAAATGTAAGAAATAAAACCATACACTTATACACACTTAATCTTTGACAAAGAAACCAAAAATATACAATTGAAAAAAAAAAAACATCTTCAATACATGGTGCTGGTCTAACTGGCAATCTTTATGCAGAAAAATGAAAATAGACCCATATTTGTCACCATGCACAAAGCTCAAGTCCAAGTGGATCAAGGATCTCAACATAAAACCAGATACACTCAATCTAATAGAAGAGAAAGCAGGAAAGAGCCTTGAACTCATTGGCATAGCAGGGAATTTCCTAAACAGAACTCCAATGGCTCAGGCTCTAAGATCAAGAATTGATAAATGGGACCTCATGAAATTGGAAAGCTTCTGTAAGGCAAAGGACGAAGTCAATAAGACAAATCGGCATCCTACAGATTGGGAAAAAAAAAATCTTCACTAACCCCACATCCATAGAGGGTTAGTATCCAAAATATATAAAGAACTTAAGAAGCTTACCACCAAAAAACCAAACAACCCAATCAAAAAATCGGGTATAGAACTAAACACTAAATTCACAACAGAGAAATCTTGAATGGCTGAGAAGCACCTAAAGAAATGTTCAAAGTTCTTAGTGATCAGGGAAATGCAAATCAAAACAACCCTGAGATTCTACTTTACCAGTCAGAATGGCTAAGATCAAAACCTCAGGTGACAACACATGTTAGTGATGATGTGGAAAAAAAGAAACGTTCCTTCATTGCTGGTGGGATTGCAAACTGGATAATAGCCTGAGGAAAAGAAGGTCCAGTGACAGACCCAAAGTAGGATATAGCTCAAGGGGAGGCCCCAAGACCTGACACCATTACTGAGGCTATAGAGCTACCATGACTGCCTTCCAAAAGGCCCAACAAGCAGCTGAAAGAGTCAGATGCAGATGTGTGCACCCAACCAATGAACGGAAGCTACTGACCCCTCTGTTGAATTAGGGAAAAGCTGGAGGAAGCTGAGGAGGAGGGCAACCCTGTAGAAGGACCAGCCGTCTCCATTAACCTGGACTCCAAGATATCTCAGATACTGAATCACCAACCAGGCAGCATACACCGGCTGAGATGAGGCCCCAAACATGTATACAGCAGAGGACTCCCAGGTCTGGGTTCAGTCAGGGAAGATAAATGTAACCCTCAAGAGACTGGAGGCCACAGGGAGTTTAGAGGTCTGGTGGGATGGGGACATTCTTGTGAAGAGGGGGGTGGGGAGTTGGGGGTGGAAAGAGGTATGGGAATTGGAACAGTCGGAGAGTAGATTGGGAGGGGAATAAAATCTGGAGTGTAAAAATAAATAAAAAATAAACACTTTATGCTCAAAAGAATGGAGAAATGGCTCAGTGGTGAAGAGCTCTTGTTGCTCTTGACGAGGACTTGAGTTTGGTTCCCAGCTCCTATGTGGTCACTTACAACTGTAACTGAAGCTCCAGGGCATCCGATGCACTCTTCTGACTTCTGTGGGCACCAGGCATGCACATGATATACATAGATATAGATACACGCAGACAAAACACGCATAAAATAAGTAAGTCTTAAATATTAAAAAAAAAAACATTTTGCACTATAAAGTAAAAAAACTAGTTTAAATACTGTTGGTTTTATCTCTTATTCTTTTATTCATTTTTCTTCACTTACATTAAAAATAAAATATTATCACATCAACACATGTGAGCATAAATGTATGATGTATGTGTGTAATACATATGTACATGTACTATATATACCATATATAGTATATCTACTCCTACCCCACTATATATTATACACATTTATTATAGAAGTAAATTATATCATATAGAATATATTTTATATAGCATATATTATGTTATGTATATATTACATATTATATATTATACATGTATATATAATTTATACGATATATGCACATACACTATATGTCTAGTGGGGGTGGGGGTATGGAATTTGCCCAAAACTTTTACTTCCTAAGGCTCTGTGGTGGTTTGAATAAGAATGGTCCCCACAGGTTCCTATGTTTAAATTCTTAGTCATCAGGGAGTGACCCTACTTGAAAGAAAGAGAAAGATTAAGATGTGTGGCCTTAATGTGTTGGAAAAGGTGTGTCAGAGGGGCATGGGCTTTGGGTTTCAAATGCTTAAGCCGTTCCCATTGGCTTTCTCTTCCCACTGCCTGTAGATCAGGATGTAGAACTCTCAGCTACTACACCAGCACCAGGGCTGCCTTTGTGCCGCCATGTTCTCTGCCATGGTGATAACGGACTAAAGTGAAACTGTAAGTCAGTCCTAACTAAATGCTTTATTTTATGAGTTGCCTTGGTCATGATGTGTCTTCACAGCAATGGATCACTGAGTGAGACAGGAACAATCAAAATAATTGGATAGCATTCATCTGGGTTAAGGCAGACTTGTGAGCAAAGTTCTAGGCAGAAGCACACATAATATATAGCAAACCCTATGTGACAGTTGGTACATACATCCCCAGTGCACACACATGGAAACTCACAACCATCTCTAGTTTCAGGAGATCTGATACCTTCTTCTTGGCCTCTGCAGACCCCAGGGATACAAATAGTGCAAAGATATTAATTACATGCAGGCAAAACACACATAAAGTTTAATTTTTAAAAGAGTAAGAAATACAGTGTCATAGGGCCTGGTTGTGAATGCTTATCATCCCAGCAGTAGGTATGGGACTTTAAGATCTACATTGTGTATACAGCAAATCTGAAGTCAGCTTAGTCTGTCTAAAACCGTCCCAATCCTACTGTACTTCCCTCCCCATCCCCCCATAAATCATGTATAAATATTTTTAAAGGCCAGGCAAGGTGGCACTTACCTAGAATCCAAGTACTTGGGTTTTTTTTTTTTTTTTTTTTTTTTTTTTTTGAGAAGGTAGCTGGTGGTAACTTTAAGGTGAACCTGGTTTACACAGCCAGTACCAAACCAACACTCCCTAGAGTACAAAGTGAGACCTTGTCTAAAAATGAAAAATTAAGAAAGGGAAGGAGGAAGGAAGGAAAGAAGGAAAGAAGGAGGGAAGGAAGGAAAGAAGGAAGGAAGGAAGGAAGGAAGGAAGGAAGGAAGGAAGGAAGGAGCAAAGGCAGATGGGCATGGTAAAATTCCCAAATGTCTAAATGCACTGCTGGGACAGACAGATGATGCGGCCTGAGGCATCTGTGTTTCTCTCAGCATTCTCCTCTCCTAAGCAACCAAATAACAGCCCATTAAGTTCTGAACACATGGCTTTCCCAACCCAAAGCAACATGACCAGGTCTGTCCCAGCAACCTGGTACAATTTTCTAATACTGCTTTGCCCTCTGTTGCTATAACAAAACACCGACCAAAAGCAACGGAGCCTATTGCCAAGGCTCTTTCTCGGTTGTTATCCACAAACCAACAGTAAAGCCCTATTGCTTAAGACCTACATAACTCACAGAATATGGAGAATGTGGTCTGGTGCCTACATAGAGCCTCCACGCAGTGCTCATGATGCTGGGAAATATTACACATGCTACCAAAGGAGAAAGGTACACACCAACTCAGCTATACATCTGCTATAAGATGCCCTGTTCTGCAACAGTGGCACGAAACTTGTAGGAGCAACCAATCACTAACTGATTGTAAATAAGGGCCACTCCGTGAAATAGAACCCATGTCTGCCACTGCCCAGGTACACGAGAGTCTGAGACTAGAAAGGCCACAGTCCTAGGAGAGAACTAAGTACTATTGTCTGCTAAGGACCATACCAATAAACTGACCCCTAGCAACATCCTCTTCTACCCATAGGTAAGTGTCTCGCTCAGCCTTCACCAAAGAAGCTTCTCCCTGCAGTCGATGGGAACAGAGACCCACAACTGGAATGAAAGAACGACAGACTTTGAAACATACAGTCCTACATGAGATGTCTCCATCGAACCTTTCTCTCATGGCTCAGCAGATTCTGAAGAGGAAGAGGCAGAAGATTGTAAGAACCAGAGGGGATTCTAATTCTAATCACAACAGGAATGACACATAGGAAATCGCGGAGACGGAGGCAGCATACACAGGTATAAACCAGATGGGGTCCCAAGACTCAGAGGGAAGCAGACACAAACTCCCATCCCTGACCTGGAAGCTAACTCCAAATGTTAGCTGCGCAGAAAGAAAGACTAATTATCCCACTGGAGCCTCACTAAGCATACAAACCGTATTTAAGGGCAGGCTCGATGCCCAGAGGTAGCTGGCCAACGCAGAGTGATCACAACAGTATTTTTGGAGGAGGTTTCTTGGGAGGGTTGTTTTTTATTTGTTTGTTTGTTTGTTTGCCTCATAATCTATTACAAGACAAAAACCATCTCAGGGGTTTTCTTTTCCTTACAAATCTCTTGATTATATACACTATGGCTTCCAATTTTGTTTTCATGGGTTTTCTGCATGTGCAAATGTCTGTTTCTCAGCATCCACATGTGTTTCTTGTGCTTTTCCTGTGGATCTTTTGATTTGTTTTTGTTTGTTTGTTTGTCTGTTTTGCCCTATTCTGGATAGAGAGAACCTGGGCAGAGTTGGGGGAAAGAGAGACTATAATTAGAATATATTGGGTGAAAGAAAATCTATTTTTAATTGAAAGAAAAGAAAAAAGAAGTCTATGTATATAAACAGGGGAGTGTGAAATATTTTAAATGTTGGGGGAGGAAGAATAACAAAGAACCTTAACCCCATGTATTCCGTAGAATAAAACTAAAAAGGAAAAAGAAAGAAAGAAAGAAATGTTGCAGGGCTTTCTGAGTTAACAGAGAAAGCAGTGCAATGAGTAACATAGAAACACTTGAAAGGATGAGATTTCCCCAGTACCATGCAAGTACACAGTGGAGCTCTGAACACTGTACTGAAGGTGCTGATGGACAGACCACTTCTATTTTAAGTGTAAAGGTTAAATGATTAAACTATTTAGGGACCGGAGGGATGGCTCAGTGGTTAAGATGACAGAGTTCTTCCAGAGGACCAGAGTTCTGTTCTAGCATCCATGTCAGATAGTTCACAGCCACCTGAACCTCTAGCTCCAAGTGATCCAATGCCTTCCTCCAGCCTTCATGGGCACTTGCACACACACACACACGTGCACACACACACACACACACACACACACACACACACAGAGTTAAAATGAAAACAAATCTTTAAAAGTAAAAGTATTAAAACAATAACCACAAACTTTTTTCAAAGATTTATTTATTTATTTCATGTATATGAGTACACTGTAGCTGTCTTCAGAAACACCAGAAGAGGGCATCAGATCCCATTACTGATGGTTGGGAACCACCATGTTGTTGCTGGGAATTGAACTCAGGACCTCTGGGAGAGCAGTCAGTGCTCTTAACCACTGAGCCATCTCTCCAGCCCCAATAACCACAAAAATTTAATGGAGGTATAACATAGGAATGTAATTTGTAATATTCAACACAAACTCAAAATCAGAGAAAGCAGAATTAACAGGTAAATTTTTTACCTTACATGAAAACTTTGTATCATAATCTTTTATAATTAAAATCAACATAATCTTTTATAATTATAGTGTGTTCTTTGTAAGTTTCATGATAACTACATGTTAAAAACCTAAGGTGACTATGTGCCTTTATTCCCAGCACTTGGGAGGCAGAGGCAGGCAGATCTCTGTGAGTTCAAGGCCAGCCTAGTCTACAGAGTGAGTTCCAGGATAGCTGGGGCTACACAGAGAAGCCTTGTCTTGGAAAAATAAAGGGAAAAATGTATAGTGTATATTCAGTATAGTGTAGCGTATATTTTTTTGGTAGAAGAGAGAGGAAGGAAGATGTAGAACCAGAACTGTTAGACCTGATGGCGGATTCCACCACCAGAAGATTTCCAACATAGGACAGTTGATGGGTTAGGGCATTAGATTCCATGCCCATTGGTTGTGTCATCTGTTGACTCTAAACTAAGATTGTCTGGTGTTTTCCACTTGTGGTGACTCAGGTGGGCTAGAGGGAAAGAATTTAGCCTGGGGCAGAATTAGGCCTGGCTTGGGAATTGGAAGATTGGGCAAGGACTGAGCTCCAAGGACCTAGAGAGATCTTGGAGCTCTGGAGAGCCAGAGCTGGCATTTGTGGGACCTTAGCTAGGAGAGACACATGGTCTCAGGTCTCATAGCACTGGGCTGGGAACAGACCTAGACAGAAGGTGCCGGTGATTAGCCGGATTTAGCATGGAATTTTTTTAAACTACATGCTACAGTATAGAATAACACTATGTGTGTGTGTGTGTCGTGTCTGTGTCTGTGTATCTGTGTGTGTATATATACATTTTATATATGTATATATGTATATATATGTCTGTGTATATATACATTATATATGTGTATATATACTGTACTATATTATTATATACACATGCATGTATATATTAGGAAGCTTCACTGCAGTAAGTTTCCATGTGACTTTTTTGAAATGTCTTTAATGTTAGTTATCCCTCCCTGTATTCCCTAATCTACCCTAAGATTGTTTTCTGGAACAACAGAGCTGTCACACATCTGCATTCGAAGCACTTGAGACTGGATTCACAAGACCTAGGATGTTTTTTTTTTTTTTTGCTTTTCGGCAGAGGATAAAGAAGAGTTCCTTAGGTGCTGTCAGATTCTAAAATCCATGACCAGATAGTACTCTGAGTATTTATTAGGTATTACTGAGGTGATTTTAATAAATTTTTTCTCTCCTTCGTCATCCTCTTTCTCTTCTCTCCACCCACCTCAGTATTTCTCTAGTTTTACACCCTCTCCCTTCCTACTTCTACTCACTTCCACACACCCCATTTATAAATGCATTGGGCAGGCCAGTGAGCCCACTGTCTTAGTCAGTAATCTATTGCTGTGTAGAGAGACCACGACCAAAACAACTTTTATAAAGGAAAACATTTAATTGGGAGATTACTTATAATGTCCATTGCAACCACGGTGGGGAACATGGCAGCAGGCAGGATGGCATGGTGTTGGAGTAGATGAGAGCTTTACATCCTGAACCACAGGCAGGAGGCAGAGCAAGAGACTGGGCTTGGCCTGGGCTTTTGAAATCTCAAAGTCCACTCCCAGTGACACACTTCTTCCAATAAGGCCACGCCCCTTCATCCTTCTCAACAGTTCCACTCCCTGGTGAATAGGCATTTAAACACAAGAGCCTAAGGGGAGGCCATTCTCATTCTAACTATCACGCCCACTGACAAAACCAAATGGGAAAAAATGCACAAGTCCTATCTTTCAGGGAGGCCCAGCGTTTAGCTTGATCACTGTGGGGCTTCTCAACACCTCTTCTTGCTCCAGTCAATCACTTATCTTGACATCAGAAGGGAAAATCCTTTATTTGTAATCATGACCTGCTCACAAACCAGACTCACACCGCTCTTAGCCTCTCCCTGGTCATCCCCTTATCACTCTGAGACAGGATGAATGGGGAAGAGCTCACAGGGCACACCGGGCTCTAGTCAGGTCTCAGGGGGCATGGCTGACCTCAGCTCTCTCCAGCAGGCTTTGTGTCGCGCTCACACACTAAAATTCCTCTTGGAATGTTAAGCAATCTTGATGCCGGGGGCCAACCTCAGACTCACTAACTCAAGACTGGACACAGGTCACAAGATTTAAAAAAAAAAACAAAAAAAACAAAAAAAAAACCCCAAAACTTTGGTGGTAGATCACCCTAATTTGTGTTTAGTCTGGCCCATCTATTTGCTCATTACTTTTACAATGAAAGTTGATTTTTAATTGTAAGACTTGTTTGTAAAAGAAAACTTTCTCCAAGTCTTTATAGGGAGATTTCCCGGAGTGGTCTGCCAGGAGAGTGCCAGGGACATGGCCATGTAAGCACATGTCCCCGAGGAGAGGGTGAGGATGTGAAGACACAGATATCCTTTTTCATGAGGAGATTTGCAAACGGGGCTTTCTATCGGGGTCTACTTGCTCCTGGGATGAATTCAGAATCTGCTTTGTCCTTTGATTGTCCTTTGAGCAAGTGTTACAAAGGTTTGTTTTGCATTCCAGAGGTAGAGAATAGTACCGATTACTTTGACTTTAAGCTTTTCAGTTGAGCTTAAATGTCAATGAAACCTTTCCCTAAGATTCTTCTTTTTTTAGGGTTTCTATGCTGTTCAGCGTACCAGGCAAATGTTAAAAATACTTGTGCATCTCTCATAAGTAACTAAATTGAAAGTTAATAGAAAGATATTCCCTAATAGAAAGATATTCCCTAGGGATTAAAAAGCAATTAAATTTCTGATCTTGGAATGATTCTGGACTAAATTTTATAATGCTATTGCAGTCTGTTAGCATATCTACATAGGATTATAGAAAACCTAGATGTTTAAATATTTTATTATAAACTATAGGGTATGATACAAGTACTTGCTGTAATTAAATTTTCCATTTTATGGAAACGCTCATACTTTTTAACTCTAAAATTAATAGCCTGTGTGGATTTTGTTGGGAGAGGATTTAATGTAGCCTAGGCTGACCTAGAACTTACTAAATCAATGCGGGTGACTGACTGGATACCCCAGCTTCTTCTTCCCAAGGGTTTTCTTGGCATATTCTTTATTTAACTTGTCAGCTATCTCCCTGCACTTAGCCTTTCAGCTTCTTTACTTACTCCCCCTACTTGGCGGTCACTCAGCCATAATGAGAAAGACCAGCCATAAGCAACTGACATTCACTTCACCTTGAGCTCTGGGAAGAGCTTTTCCCCGGAGGTTTGCTCACTGAGTTGACTCCGTGACTTAAGCTTTCTAGCTTTCTAAAATACGTACGACAATATAAAAAATCAAATATAATAAATTTGAGCCAATGATAAACTTGAACTGGAAAAAGGCACCATCACTGTTATCTGAGCCTTACACCTCACTTAACTCATTTTACAGCCCATTAACATACAAGGAAAAAGCAGACGGTAGGATGTGGAGTGCCCACAAAACCACAAATTAAGCAAACATTCAAAGCTTTCATGGTAGCATTTTAAAATCGACTCTAAATAAACTTAGGAAGTTATACAACCTGGTGTGGAGGAGTGCTGGGGAAGGAACTCAGAACCTCCTACGTGCTCCATCATTGACCTACATCCCCAGCCTCTGACAAATCAGATCATGAAAGTGAAGACCTAGGTGCTCTCAGAACAATCCTTTAAAGCCATCAACATATTGCCTGGATATTTTAGGAAAGATGATTTCTAAGGAATGTAGACTCAGTGTTCTTGATCCACATGCAGCCTGGTAATTGGAAGATTAATAGAAGATGACCTTCCCTCTACTTGCTTTCCGGAGTAACCACAAACTAGTCAGTGCCTTAGAGAACTCGGAAGAAACCCACCATCCACTGTGCCTTCCAGGCTTGGCCACAGCAAAGCCTTCGCAGAACAACAGCTTTCAGTGACCACTGGTCCCACACTCCAGTTAGCAGGCGAGGGACTCGGAAATACACACTGGTAGGACCAGTGAGTGAGCAACATAGAACTCAAGAAGTGTATAGGTCCAATTTCTTCCTTGAGTTTCTCTTTCCCTATCCCAGGCAACATCTCCCCTTCCATGGCAACTGAGGCAGAGCCGGCGACCGATGGGCCTCAGGCCAAACTGCAAGTTAGATCAGAGCCGCAGGCAGAACCCAAATCTCAACTAGCAGAGCCAGCAACCAACTGCGGCTGAGCAAATCCGCCTTAGTCTCCTGAGCCGTGCAATGTGCTGAATCCCGCGTTCGCGTTTTATCTGCTGTTGGTTCCAGCAGAGCTCCCTTCCAACCCTTTCATCTCTCTGCCGTCCCAAACTGGAGCCTCGGGGTGAGGACTCGGTGTCCCTGGGCTTTTTCCTCATTCAAAAGAACTAAAAGAACTGGGACCTCTGAGGAACTTTCTAGATATAAATGGCTTTCATCTTCCAGTTCTGTGCTCACAACTTCGTTTCCGCACTTCTCACTAGGTGGCAGGATTCAACCACCAAAGAAAGAATTTTCCCGATAGATGCTTGGGAGCAGAACATTTCAAAGAAATGTCTGTCTTCACAGAGAACATTTATAGAAGATAAAGAAGACGATAGTTCCAAAGGCAGTGACCCACATGCTTCACAGAGGTCCAGATTCATTTCAGCTATAAGTACGCAACAAGAAAGTAACCTTTTATGCCTCCAGACACTGGTACAGGATTCAGCAGTTCGATGTTAACATCTGATTAAAAGTTTTTCACCTCCTTGCTTTCTAACTTCATTTTAGCTGAATGCCAATTAGAAACTAGAGCTCTCGGTGAGATTATGGGTATTACGCTAAATTGAAAATCGATCTAATGTGACAAAGCTAAAGAATGTTTTAAATAGCCATTAGTTGCACAGAAAGATAGTTCTAATTAGTGCCTATGTAAAGTATCTGTGAATACCCTGAGGAGATTCAGCAGGCTGTACTTAATATAGTTTATGCATATATACACATACATGCATACATATATACATACATACATACATACATACATATTTAAACATCAAAGAGGAAGCCAGAAATTGAGGTAGAAGGATACAAAGAAAGAGTTGGAGGACGGAGAGTGGAGGGAAATAGCATAATTATATTTTAATAAAATAAAATTTAAAAAATAATAAACTATCTATGACTCTATCTTGAGCTCTTAGCCATGTGAGTATAGTCGTTGGAATATACAGTACTTGGGATTTTGCCTTTCTTTAAATGCTTAAAAGACTAGTCACTTAAACAGATCTCATGACAGTTCTTGATACCTTAAAGATTATCGCCCCAAACTGGCCTTTTTACTCCTGTTGCACAGTAAACGTCACTACCAACTGTTTGTTAGAGCCCACCAAATGTCCGTGCCCAGTGGCTACGAAGAACTCAGGCCTGTCTTCTCTGTTGGGAGTCCAGCAAAACATGAAGCAGAGAATGCGTGAAAGCAGTTTAAGGTTGCTGGCTTGTCAGATGCAATTAACCAGCCCGAATTTCACCAGATAGGATTAGCATTCCCTCTGTTGATTGATAGCTAATTACATGGCGTACGGTGTACATTTTCGCACGAAAATCTTAAAAAAAAAAAAAAAAGCCACATTCTACATAAGTTCTTCGACAGCGCAGAAAGCAAGCAAATGACGGGAAAGACCATCAACAGGTTGTTTTCACCCCCCTCCCTGCTTTACAGCCCTGGACGCCTCTCTCGGTCCTCCTACCTTTGCCACTTGCAAGGGCTGCTTCTCCTCCTTGCCTCCTTGCAGTCTGAACCCCCAGGGCGCCCCTCCAGTCATGGAAATGCAGATGAAATCTCCGGTGCCCATCTTCTCCTTTCAGCTGGGCAGCATCAAGAGCTTGAGAAAGCCAGGCGAAGCAGCGGTGCAGGAGAGGATGCGTCTTAAGCTTAGCTGGTGCGGAGGGTGCAGGACGCAAGGCTGCCCCGCTGCCGGCTGCGGGGAAAGTGCTCGGAGGCCGAGCCTCCCCACCGCCCTCCCAGCACCTGTACCGCCCTCTCTTGCGTCACACCCTTTGCTCAGCCCACTTACAGCAAAAAGGATAGAGCCTCACGCGAAAAGAAAAATCCCGGTTTGGGACAGAATGGGGCCAATGTAGAGCGGGGAGAACAACATCGCTCTTGCTGTAGCAGATTCAGTGCCAGCACTTAAATAGAACGGAGATTTAATTATTCTATAAATAGGAGCCAGTTTGTGGGAGTTTTAACCTCCAGAAGTAAATGTTAAATGTTATGCTAAAACATAAACTCTCAGAACCCAGTTACTAGAGAGTTGAGAGACTGTCTCAAAGAAATACATCTATGTTTACCACATTGATGAATGAAAAAGAAGAGACAAAGCAACTTTCGTTACTGTTGTTCCTGATGCCTGAAGAAATCAATCCATTAAAGGGGGAAATAAAACACAAGCATTTTGAAAACGCTTTCTGAGATCGTACTTTTCTGAACGAACGTATGTTTTTTAGATGGGGAAGATGGGAGGAAAAGGAGGGCCTTCTAATAACTTTTCCTGTCGCAAGGATTAAGATGTTTTAGAATTTGCTGGTGTCATCTGAGAACGTCAGTATGCTGAGATCAAATCCATGTCGTAGCCCTTCCCTCCCCATCCTTCCCCTGTTCCTACCGCTACAATTCTCTCCCAGTTTCATGTGCTCATTGTGAAACTGACCGAGTCCTTTTGGTGCAGCCAATGTTTGTGGGTCAAGGACCATTAGGGGAGCACGGGTAGCCTTAGTGCCACAGCCTCTGACAAGAACTGGCTCTCCCTTTCCCAGCTGCCATCAGCTGCCCAAGCTCCACTCCAAAATGCATACAAAGATCGACAGGATGCCTAAACATTTGTGTGGTCACCGTGACACGTGCTACAATATTTCTGTCAGAGGATTCCTCATTACCTACTGACCCACTAAGACCTGGTGGGCCTGGAATGTTTGTGCCTTGCAAAGCACATTATCGAAATGCCATCTGAGCAGGTGCAGACTGAGCTCTGGAGTTCCAGGGGGAGGGGTGGGGCGGCAGAACCAGCAGTGAGAGAGGATGCCCTCAGCCCTCCCGGAGGCATTTTCTGCTGTTTAAGAGTATAGTCTTTCTGTTCTGAGGCCAAAAGTGGTATGTGGAGGAACTGCTGCTCCTGGCTGTCTGTATTCTCTCAGGAGGATCACGGAACAGGGGCCATGTCCACCAGCAACAACTGTTCGTGCACAGAATTCATAGCCGCTACCTTTCTCAGTCTTGGAGCACTGGGAGCGCATATCTCACTGCTGGGGCTGCTAACACCAGGCAAAGAACACGGACCGATGGACTTACTCAACAAAAGCATCTCGCGGTGCTAGAGGTATCATGGCTTGAATGTATTCTCTTTGGACACTTGGTACCCAACTGGCGGCAGCACTTTTGGAGACTGTGGAATCATTGTGACTGTGGTGTAACCTAGCACAGGTGGGTCCCCAAGGGTGGGCCTTGAAGGGCCATGTCTGCTTCTGGCTCTGGCCAAAGCTTTCTGCTTCACATCTGCTGCAAGTTGTGAGGGTCCGAGGCCGTACAATCCTGCTGCCATGATAGACCGTATCCCTAAACCTGCAACCAGAATAAGCCCTTCCTCCTTTGAGTTGCTTCTGGCAAATACTTTGTCACAGAAAGGCAAAAGAGGAAGGGTTCCTGATCAGAGTCCCTGTCGAGATGGGAGGTTCGTAGTGTTTGCCTTGGCTTGTAGCTGGCTCGCCACGGTGTTTTCACAGTATCGGTTAGAACTTTTCTTAATGATATGACCAAATACTTGATAATAGCCTATTAAAGGATGAACGGAATCACTCTGTATCACAGCTAAAGAAGGGATACAACCCCCACAGTGGAGAAGGCAGGGCAATGGGATTATGAGGCAGTGGTCTTATTGTGTTCCCACTAAAGGAGCAGATAGGAAGTGAGGTCAGGTTAGGAAACCCCAAGGCCTGCTCCCATCAATCCTCTTCCTCCAGAACCACTGGCCAAGTGTTCAGTCACAGGATCTGATGGGGGACATTTTACATTCAAACCAAAGCATGTTGTCTGTAATCAGTCATTTTGAATAGGGCCCACTGTAATTATCTCATATCAATTAATTGCCATTTTAAAGATCCACCTCCAAATATAACCACATTCTGAAGTATGCGGGACAGGATTTCTACATAAAAATTTGGGGAACCATAATTCAATCATAAGAGTGATGCATACCGAGGCAGGGAAGATGGCGCCTAAGTTGGAATCACTGGCTTCTCTGTCAGTGGACCCAAATTCCCAGCACCTAATCAGGAGGCTCACAACTGCTGGGACTCTATTTCCACTCTGTCTCCACAGGTACCTTCACTTACTATGCATACTATGTACATACACACTGTGCACACACACAAACTGGTGCACACACACATACAAACACACTGTGTGCATACGCACTGTACACACACACACTCTACACACCTTTTTTTTGAGATTGAAATTTTGATGTGCAATATTTTTATTGGATATTTTTATTTACATTTCAAGTGTTATTCCCTTCCCCAGTTTCCCATTCACAAGCCTCCTATCCTATCTCCCTCCCCTTCTTCTATAAGGGTGTTGCCCTCCCCAACCACCTCCCTTCCCTCCTCCCCACCCTGACATTCCCCTACACTGGGGGTTCCAGCCTTGGCAGGATCAAGGGCTTCTCCTCCCACTGATGCCTAACAAAGCCGTCCTCTGCTACATATGAACCATGGGTCTGTCCATGACACAGACACCTTTTAAAAAGAGTGATCCAAAGGGATAACTAAGCTAAAAGATCATTTCTTTGCAATACATGAGAATATATAAAATGCCCCTTGCAGGATAAGTACCAGACTGTGATATTTGTGTTTGTTCTTCATGCTTCCCCTTTCTTGCTATTCTAAGCAGGTAGTCAGACTCCTGCCATTTCCCTACCTTGGGTCCATTAGCTGAGAGGGAGCAGAGGATGGTAGTCACTGTTCTTAGTTTGGGAAAGACTAGAACTCCAGGAGAAAAGTCTGTCGAATATTCCAGACAGGGAGGAAAGAGAAGAGAATGTCACTGAGATAAATAATAAAGGACTGGCCCTGTGGGACTCTCAGGAAGCAGTGTCCACTGTGCTGGTGACAGGGAGGCAAGAGGCAGGCCCCAGAGAGAAACAGCTGCTGGGTCTTAGGAAGGCTCCTGGGCTCCACCCCCTGCCACACCAATGCTGTGGACACTGAGTCTGAATTAATGTCTATTAACCAATACCATGGCTATCTCAGTGACTTCAGTGAGAGCAAGTGATAGGGATCCTAGTACTCTGTAGAACCCCAGGAGCTTTGCGAATCCTGGCATCTCAGTCTGTTTGGAATGCTACAGAAGGTTAACATGGATTGGGTGGTTTAAACACAGATTTCTCAAAGTTCTGGAGCTTTGGAAGTCCAAGGTCACAGTGCCAGCAGATTCAGTGCATGATGAGTCTCTCCTGGTCGTTTGTAGATGGCTACCTCCTCCATACATTTTTACACAGGAACCGACCTTCATCTCTGTTGGGTCTGTCTTCTACAATGGCATTAAGCTCAGTCATGGGGACTCCATCCTCAAGACCTAATTATCTTTCCAAGATGGTACCACCAAGTACCATCACAGCCTGTGACTTTTAAGGAGGTACAAGCATTCACTCCATAACATCTGGGGAACATCTGCATCATCTCCCCACCCACCCAGTAGGATGGAGGACAGAGTTGGAGATTTAAATGGTAAAGTAGAATTACTGAGGTAGTTAAAAGATATCTATATTTCTAGTTTGTCTGCTTGTTCAAAAGATTATTCAAAGGATGAACTCTCAGTTGAGCTTTAGAGGATGGATCAGTGAGCCACACAGACAAGATTCCCTCTCCTGTAGGAAGACATCTTACTGGGGGAAGCCTGAAAAATATGTGAAATGATTCTGAGAGAAGTGGGAGACAATGAGGAAATAAGACAGGGTTATGTGGTTGGGGTGGTAGGAATAAGATGCAGGGACATCAGACAGAGCCGCTGTGGGCCGTGATGATCGAATGACTTTGGGACACAATAGGAGCCAAGGGAGGCAGGGTCTATGAAATGACTAAGAGCCTGGTGCCACTGAGGCACCGAGTTCAAACCTTCTGCCAGAGAAGAATTCAACAGGAAGCTGATAAAGGTAAGGCCCTAAGACCTTACTTCCAGGATAACTCCCCAATCTATGTCTGCATGTTTGTACAGCCTTGTGGAATTGCCAACATATAAACATTTACATGAATTTGATTGTAGCTAGCTCCAATTTCTCCCCTAAGGTCGTACTGAAGTGGCAAGGATGTCACGGGAATTGAGCTAAGAGGGATCTGATGGGGATTTGTTTACTCTATGTGGCTGACAATCACATAGATGTAACGTCATTGCTAGCTGTCCAGGGAAGGAATGATGGCTTCCAGACAGATCTTCCCATGCCTTACCCCAACTCACTTGATGTGGAAATATTACAGACCCGGGCACGTGAAGTCAGTGTGTATCGCCCATTTGACACCGAGTCCCTGGGTGTTGGAGAAGAGATGTGGACGTTGGCTTATGAATAGAAGCTGGTGTGTGGAAAGCTCCTCCACTTTCCAAATAAAAACCATCATGGAAGACTTGGTTTTTTTTTTTAATGAAGGCGTGTCAGATGCAGAGTTCTTATGACTTTAAGGACACAAACCTGCAGGTTTGTAGCGATTGTTTCTACAATGCAGTGCAATGCAGTTACCAGTGATGGAAGACTGATTCTCATTAACCATGCTTAAAGTTAATGAAACTTATTACAGATCTAAGGGATTAGGAGTTAGACAAATTCTCAGATCGGCACACAGCCTGGGAAAGGTGACATGCGTAAGGAAAAAATGATGGTGAACTTCCAAGATGGCTGACTTTTTCCCACCCTCCTGACCTGAGACAAAAGCCTGAATGCTTAAAACAAAAGCTTGGCAAGGTTTTTTTTTCTCTCTCTCTCCACTCAGAAAGCCCACCCTTTCCTCATCCCCTCTTGTCTTGCCCCCTCCCCACACACATAGATGACAGACTGGATCCACAAGTTCAAGACAGGATCCCAACATGTTTATGCCAAACTTGTGGGCCTATCAGCTACCCTGTCTTTGGTCAAACTGACTAACCTAAATTGGGGAGACCCCTTCAAAGACCCTTAAAAAGTCCAGTCCTAGAGGAGGGACAGGATTTTAGGGTTCCCTGGTCTCCCCTTCTTCTTTCTAGAGGGTCGCTGTGTGTCTGCTGTATTTGGCTCTTTGGGAAAATGTGTGGGGAAGGCAGTCAGGCCATGGAGAATCTGCCTCATACACTGTATCTCTCTTCCCTCTCCCCACTGCTATCTGTTGCTCTTCAGAACTTTTCTTGCCTTTTACTTTTTTAACCTGCAGAGAAAAAGAACCAGATCAAGACCCCTAGGTGACACAATGTTATTTAAAAAGATGATGCCATTCAGGCAAAATCCTACAGGAAACAAGGTGTGTCAAATGGGTAACCTACATCCTTTCTCTTTGCCTGGATTTTGTATGTTTTTGTAGTATGATATACATCTGTGGCATTTATGGTCTTTTCATTTTTAAACTTTCAACTTCCTTTTCTCATTGGAAACATTCACTTCCATCCCTGAGTTTATACTTCGTATACTTTCATTTAATGCCTTTGGTCTCTACCACTGAAACAAACAAACAAACCACCAATAACCGGTTCACCAAACTGGCCACAAAACCTTAATTTTGCTACAGAAAGAACCACATTTAAGTCTAAGAGTTTGTTTCAGAATGTATCAGATGAGAATTGTATCACATAGTATCGGGTCCACTGTTTGTTTTTTTTTTTAATTTATTTTCATCTTTATTAACTTGAGTATTTCTTATTTACATTTCGATTGTTATTCCTCTTCCCGGTTTCCTGGCCAATATCCCCCTAGCCCCTTCCCCTCCCCTTTTCTATAGGTGTTCCCCTCCCCATGCTTCCTCCATTACTGCCTTCCCCCCAACAATCACGTTCACTGGGGGTTCAGTCTTGGCAGGACCAAGGGCTTCCCCTTCCACTAGTGCTCTTACTAGGCTATTCATTGCTACCTATGAAGTTGGAGTCCAGGGTCAGTCCATGTATAGTCTTTGGGTAGTGGCTTAGTCCCTGGAAGCTCTGGTTGGTTGGCATTGTTGTTCATATGGGGTCTCAAGCCCCTTCAAGCTCTTCCAGTCCTTTCTCTGATTCCTTCAACGGGATCCCGTTCTCAGTTCAGTGGTTTGCTGCTGGCATTCGCCTATGTATTTGCTGTATTCTGGCTGTGTCTCTCAGGAGCAATCTACATCCGGCTCCTGTCGGCCTGCACTTCTTTTCTTCATCCATCTTGTCTAATTGGATGGCTGTACATGTATGGGCCACATGTGGGGTAGGCTCTGAATGGGTGTTTCTTCAGCCTCTGTTCTAAACTTTGCCTCCCTATTCCCTCCCAAGGGTATTCTTGTTCCCCTTTGAAAGAAGGAGTAAAGCATTCACATTTTGATCATCCTTCTTGAGTTTCACGTGTTCTGTGCATCTAGGGTAATTCCAGCATTTGGGCTAATATCCACTTATCAATGAGTGCATACCATGTGTGTTTTTCTGTGATTGGGTTACCTCACTCAGGATATTTTCCAGTTCCATCCATTTGCCCATGAATTTCATAAAGTCATTGCTTTTGATAGCTGAATAATATTCCATTGTGTAGATGTACCACACTTTCTGTATCCATTTCTCTGTTGAAGTGCATCTGGGTTCTTTCCAGCTTCTGGCTATTATAAATAAGGCTGCTATGAACATAGTGGAGCATGTGTGTTTGTTATATGTTGGGGTATCTTTTGGGTATATACCCAAGAGAGGTATAGCTGGGTCCTCAGGTAGTTCATTGTCCAATTTTCTGAGGAACCTCCAGACTGATTTCCAGAATGGTTGTACCAGTCTGCAATCTCACCAACAGTGGAGGAGTGTTCCTCTTTCTCCACAACCTCATCAGCATTTGCTGTCACATGAGTTTTTGATCTTAGCCATTCTGACTGGTGTGAGGTGGAATCTCAGGGTTGTTTTGATTTACATTTCCCTTATGACTAAAGATGCTGAACATTTCTTCAGGTGTTTCTCAGCCATTCGGCATTCCTCAGCTGTGAATTCTTTGTTTAACTCTGAACCCCATTTTTAATAGGGTTGTTTGTCTCCCTGCAGTCTAACTTCTTGAGTTCTTTGTATATTTTGGATATAAGCCCTCTATCAGTTGTAGGATTGGTAAAGATCTTTTCCCAATCTGTTGGTTGTCGTTTTGTCCTAACCACAGTGTCCTTTGCCTTACAGAAGCTTTGCAGTTTTATGAGATCCCATTTGTCGATTCTTTATCTTAGAGCATAAGCCATTGGTGTTGTGTTCAGGAAATTTTCTCCAGTGCCCATGTGTTCAAGATCCTTCCCCACTTTTTCTTCTATTAGTTTGAATGTATCTGGTTTGATGTGGAGGTCCTTGATCCACTTGGACTTAAGCTTTGTACAGTGTGATAAGCATGGATTGATCTGCATTCTTCTACATGCTGACCTCCAGTTGAACCAGCACCATTTGCTGAAAATGCTATCTTTTCTCCATTGGATGGTTTGGGCTCCTTTGTCAAAAATCAAGTGACCATAGGTGTGTGGGTTCATTGGGTCCCCTGTCTTAGTCACTGCTCAGGGACCAGGAAGTAGCAGAAAATGTTACCACACTCCAGGCTAGAACTATGCAAAGAGCCTAGTGAAAGAACTTGTCTCTCAGCCCCTGGCTTGAAAACCGTAAGGCACCTTAAAATATTTGCTGCTACATCAACTGCCCTTTTATTATTATATTAGGCCAGTGATGCCTTTAATTTTAGATTTTAATTTGTACTGGCCAACAACTAAAGAGAAAAAAAAATCTTATCTCTTCAACAATTTTTTCTTTCCAGTCCTGAAGGGCTTTTAAGAATTTTAAGTTTTGGGGTTGGGGATTTAGCTCAGTGGTAGAGCGCTTGCCTAGCAAGCGCAAGGCCCTGGGTTCGGTCCCCAGCTCTGAAAAAAAGAAAAAAGAAAAAAAAGAATTTTAAGTTTTAAATACTTGCATTCAGCTGCTACAGCAGATCTGGATGTGGGAGACTTTCTTGTCTGCCTTTCACACAGATAAGAATCCCTTAGTCTCTCAGAAGAGTCAGTAGTTAGTTGCAGGATTTGAGTATCTTCATCAAAAGGATGCCTCAGTAAACAGATGCGAAGTGAAATTACACGTAATCCACTGAATTAAGTAGAAATACAGAAAAAGTAGGCATGCATTAACAATTAGACCAATGTTGGCTTTATTTTTAGACCTCAACTTGTACTGGCCAACAACTAAAGAGAAAAATAATTTTTACCTCCTTGATAATTTTCTCTTTCTAGTCTCGAAGGGCTTTTAAGAATTAAGCCTCTTGAAGTGAGTGCCATTGCTAAACTCTCCTGGGAGAGGGTTTAGAGGCAGGAAACCAGCCAGGCCAAACATGTTCCCTGAAGTCACAGAGGAGCCAGTAAGAGAGCAAGCCAGACTCTAGAGCCCTGTGGCTACATCAGCAGAACAAAAAGTTAACAGAGGTCAGTCGGGCCATTTCCCTGGCAACACATTCAGGGGACTTTCCTGTATTTTGTTTTCCAGCACTTGGCTAGGTCTAGTTTTAAGCATCCGGAAGGATAAAGTTTCTTTTCATCTTTCTTTCTAACTTGAGTAACTACATCACCGTTTAAGGGCTCTGAGCCCCAGATAAACCTCATCTGTCACTCAAAGTATAACTTCCGGAGCTCCTGTCATTCCTAGCTAGACTCCCTACTGCATTGTTTTTATTCCATTTTGTGTGATGGTTCCAGTCATGACTAGGGTTACTGGGGACAGGGTCAGCCAAATATGAAAATTCCTCTTCTGTAATCATTTATTATCTTAGAAAACAACTCTGCCATTTTTAACTATTTGAAAAGATCATTTGTTTGGCAAATTACCTGTAGAGTTTTTTGGTTTTTTTTTTAATGTGTTCACATTTCTTGTTGGCACATGCTTGTAATCCGGACAATCAGGAGACAGAGGCAACAGGATTACAAGAACAAAACCCACTCTGGGCTTCATACAGAGACTCTATCTTTCAAAAGAAAGACAGGAAGGGATAGATGAGACATTTTCTTGAAAGGTATATATTAATATGTATAAAATTTTGTACAAGTCGATAAGCAGTAAAGTAAAATGTTAGCATATGATGAAAACTGTTGGTCAGATGTAAAATATTGGTTCTGATATCCAATTTAGGAAAATACATTTCTAAAGATCCAAACATCATCAAATTTAAATGAACAATTTGAAAAGTTATAACATCTAGACCTAGTATACCATATTTTCAGAGGAGTGCAATGCTTTAACAAATGCATGTAATCTAAAAATATAAACCCTTTAGTCACGCAGAGAAATCTCAAGCAAGATTATGTCTCCTCTTATTCCAATAGTGTTTTTGTTTTGACTTGATTTGTTGTTGGAGGGAGGGAAGGAGTAGATTATGTCACTGTAGCTTGTTCCCAATGAAACATGCCCTTCTCTTAAAAATCAAACATGGCAGAGCCTCACTCAAACAAAGAAGATAATTTTCAGTCTAAAAGCAAGATCAGATAATAGTCATAAAAACTGGTTTTACTTCTTGCCCTCACCCTGCACCAGTCCATTGTATCCTGCTTTAGTAATAAACCAAATCCAGATGTTAGGACAACGTGAAATACTTGGCTTCATGCTCAGCAAGGCAGAGCGTGCTGTCTCATTAGTACGGCCATTTGTTTGAAATACAAGCCTTTGGTCTCTCTACAGAATTGTTTGTGCTTAAGGAACCCCCAGGCTGTTAATCATTAAAGATTATCAGTCACTTTTAATAGGCAAGTAACTAGCTAATAGATATCCCCTGGTTCTGTGGAAGTTCAAAACCATAGAACGACATGCTTTCAGAGTTCCAAAGAGTTCAAAGGGAGTTAAAGGTTATACCATGTGTTCAGAATTAATAAAAGGGCAACTGTACACGGTAATATTTGGGCAATAACATGGGTCAGCATAGTGTCTGAGGAGCATTATTCCTTATTGAGGATTGGTAGAACTCGTTGTTAGTAGGATGCTGTGATGTGAAGTGAGCAAATGGCCCCTGTACAGACAGGGAGAGCAAACAAACACTGTAATTTAAGGACTACTACTCTCAACCAGGAAGAGCTGGAAAATTCTTCCCCTTGCTTCACGAGATTTTTAGTTATGATAATTGTCTCTACTTCCTTTGTTCCTCCACAAACACCTAAGGAATAGCAACTATTGTCTTATGGGGTCTACATGCATCTCATTGAAACTTCACTGGAACTAGGAGACCGGTCAGTCAGAAAAGCACTTGCTGTGCAAGCATGAAGACCTGAGTTTGATCCCTGGGAAAAGTGTAAAGAAAGCCAGGTGTGGCAGCTCACGTCGATAATCCCAGCTCCGTTTAGACGGAGACTGGAGGAATCCCTCTTGGCAATTCACACTGGTCAGCTCCAGGGTCAGCAAGAGACCCTGCCTCAAAATACAAGATGCAGAGCAATAAAGAAATAAAGACATGTGGCTGTCAGTCTCTGGCCTCCACACTCACAAATGCACACGCACATTCACACAGGGACCTACGTAAATAAACGAATGAGAGTAGATAGAAGGTAGTCTTATCATCGAATAAGAAATTAACAAATGTATCAAATGTAAACTAAAATCTTCTCATAGAAGCCAAAGGCAAACGTGATATGAGGTATAGAAAAGAGGTAGGGAAAGATGAATAAATAAGTAAGTGAAATGCTTGCTTTTCACAGCACGGACATGACTAACTTGCATTCTCTAGTCTCTCTTTCCTTTATTCTCCCTGTAATAAACAACACAGGTCTGAAGAGCTGGCTTGCCCATTAAAAGCAGCCATTGCCCTTGCAGAGGAACTCACGTCAATTCCTAGCACCCAAGCAGTGGCTCACTGTCATATAACACTCCAGTTCCAAGGGACCCAGTGTCATCTGGGCTTGTCAGGAGACTGCAGTCACATGTAACACCCCCATACACATACGATTAAGGGGCTGGAGAGAGGGCTCAGTAGGGCATGTGATGCTCTTCCAGAGGACCTGAGTTCAGCTCCCAGCACCCATATTAGACGCTCACAACCACCTATAACGTCATGCTCCAGGGCGTTAGACACCTCTGCCTTCTATGAGTATCTGCACTTACATGCACACACCTAACAGACACATATGTGTAAAAAAATAATCTGAAAATAATGAAACCTGTTTTAAAACTCCCCTCATAGGATTCTGATTCTGATGAGGATTCATCCTCATCTCCTGTACCTGTTCAACATCAATCACATTCATTCTCAGCTGGCACCTGCTCAGTCACAAGTGTGTCAGGCACAAACTACAAATGCTATTCACACTTTCTCCTTCCTATATGTTTTAGTCACAGCATCATACCTTATTTTCTGTTTGTTTTTGGTTTTTGTTTTGTTTGCTTTGATTTTTGTTTGTTTTTTTTTCTATTTTTTTCCATCTTTATTAAATTGCGTATTTCTTATGTACATTTCGAACATTATTCCCTTTCCCAGTTTCCAGCCCATTCCCCTAAACCCTTCCCCTCCCCTTCTATATGGGTGTTCCCCTCCCCATCCTCCCCCCATTACTGCACTCCCCCAAACAATCACGTTCACTGGGGGTTCAGTCTTGGCAGGACCAAGGGCTTCCCCTTCCACTGGTGCCCTTACTAGGCTATTCATTGCTACCTATGAGGTTGGAGCCCAGGGTCAGTCCATGTATAGTCTTTGGGTAGTGCCTTAGTCCTTGGAAGCTCTGGTTGGTTGGCACTGCTGTTCATATCAGGGTCTCAAGCCCCTTCAAGCTCTTTCAGTCCTTTCTCTGATTCCTTCAACAGGGATCCCGTTCTCAGTTCAGTGGATTGTTGCTGGCATTCACCTATGTATTTGCCATATTCTGGCTGTGTCTCTCAGGAGAGATCTATATCTGGTTCCTGTCAGCCTGCACTTCTTTGCTTCATCCATCTTATCTAGTTTGGTGGCTGTATATGTATGGGCCATATGTGGGGCAGGCTCTGAATGGGTGTTCCTTCTGCCTCTGTTCTAAACTTTGCCTCCCCATTCCCTCCCAAGGGTATTCTTGTTCCCCTTTGAAAGAAGGAGTGAAGCATTCACATTTTGGTCATCCTTCTTGAGATTCATGTGTTCTGTGCATCTAGGGTAATTCGAGCATTTGGGCTAATAGCCACTTATCAATGAATGCATACCATGTGTGTTTTTCTGTGATTGGGTTACCTCACTCAGGATATTTTCCAGTTCCATCCATTCACCCATGAATTTCATAAAGTCATTGCTTTTGATAGCTAATATTCCATTGTGTAGATGTACCACATTTTCGGTATCCACTCTTCTGTTGAAGGGCATCTGGGTTCTTTCCAGCTTCTGGCTATTATAAATAAGGCTGCTATGAACATAGTGGAGCATGTGTCTTTGCTGTATATTGGAACATCTTTGGGGTATATGCCCAAGAGAGGTATAGCTGGGTCCTCAGGTAGTTCATTGTCCAATTTTCTGAGGAACCTCCAGACTGATTTCCAGAATGTTTGTACCAGTCTGAAATCCCACTGACAATGGAGGAGTGTTCCTTTTTCTCCACATCCTCGCCAGCATTTGCTGTCACTGGAGTTTTTGATCTTAGCCATTCTCACTGGTGTGAGGTGGAACCTCAGGGTTAGTTTGATTTGCATTTTCCTTATGACTAAAGATGTTGAACATTTCTTTAGGTGTTTCTCAGCCATTCGGCATTCCTCAGCTGTGAATTCTTTGTTTAGCTCTGAAACCCATTTTTTAATAGGATTATTTGTCTCCCTGCAGTCTAACTTCTTGAGTTCTTTGTATATTTTGGATATAAGCCCTCTATCAGTTGTAGGATTGGTAAAGATCTTTTTCCAACCTGTTGGTTGCCGTTTTGTCCTAACCACCATGTCCTTTGCCTTATAGAAACTTTGTAGTTTTATGAGATGCCATTTGTCGATTCTTGATCTTAGAGCATAAGCCATTGGTGTTTTTTTTTTTTTTTTGTTCAGGAAATTTTCTCCAGTGCCATGTGCTTGAGATTCTTCCCAAATTTTTCTGTTATTAGTTTGAGTGTATCTGATGTGATGTGAGGGTCCTTGATCCACTTGGACCTAAGCTTTGTACAGGGTGATAAGCATGGATTGATCTGCATTCTTCTACATGTTGACCTCTGGTTGAACCAGCACCATTTGCTGAAAATGCTATCTTTTCTCCATCAGATGGTTTGGGCTCCTTTGTCAAAAATCAAGTGACCATAGGTGTGTGGGTTCATTTCTGGGTCTTCAATTCTACTCCACTGGTCTATCTGTCTATCTCTGTACCAATTCCATGCAGTTTTTATCACTATTGCTCTGTAATACTGCTTGAGTTCAGAGATAGTGATTCCCCCGGAAGTCCTTTTATTGTTGAGGATAGTTTTAGCTGTCCTGGGTTTTTTGTTTTTCCAGATGAATTTGGAAATTGTTCTGTCTAACCCTCGAAGAATTGGATTGATATTTTGATGGGGATGGTTTGCAAGTATTTTATTGAGTATTTTTGCATCAATATTCATAAGGGAAATTGGTCTGAAGTTCTCTTTCTTTGTTGGGTCTTTGTGTGGTTTAGGTATAAGAGTAATTGTGGTTTCATAGAAGGAATTCGGTAGTGCTGTCTGTTTCAATTTTGTGGAATGGTTTGGCTAGTATTGGTATGAGGTCTTCTATGAAGGTCTGATAGAATTCTGCACTGAACCCACCTGGACCTGGGCTCTTTTTGGTTGGGAGACCTTTAATGACTGCTTCTATTTCGTTAGGAGTTATGGGGTTGTTTAAATGGTTTATCTGTTCCTGATTTAACTTCGGTACCTGGTATCTGTCTAGAAAATTGTACATTTCCTCCAGATTTTCAATTTTTTTTAATATAGGCTTTTGTTGTAGGATCTGATGATTTTTTGAATCTCTGATTCTGTAGTTATGTCTCCCTTTTCATTTCTGATTTTGTTAATTTGGACACACTCTCTGTGTCCTCTCGTTAGTCTGGCTAAGGGTTTATCCATCTTGTTGATTTTCTCAAGAACCAGAATTTGGTTGTATTGATTCTTTGTATAGTCCCTTTTGTTTCTACTTGGTTGATTTCAGCTCTGAGTTTGATTTTTTTACTGTCTTCTACTCCTCCCGGGTGTGTTTGCTTCTTTTTGTTCTAGGGCTTTTAGGTGTGCTGTCAAGCTGCTGATATTTGCTCTCTCCTGTTTCTTTCTGCAGGCACTCAGAGCTATGAGTTTTCCTCTTAGCACAGCTTTCATTGTGTCCCATAAGTTTGGGTATGTTGTACCTTCATTTTCATTAAATTCTAAGAAGTTTTTAATTTCTTTATTTCTCCCTTGACCAGGTTATCATTGAGTAGAGCATTGTTCAACTTCCATATATGTGTGGGCATTCTTCCCTTATTGTTAATGAAAACCAGCTTTAGCCCATGGTGGTCTGATTGGGCACATGGGATTATTTATATCTTCCTGTATATGTTCAGGACTGTTTTGTGCCCGATTATATGGTCAATTTTGGAGAAAGTACCATGAGGTGGTGAGAAGAAGGTATATCCTTTTGTTTTAGGATAGAATGTTCTATAAATATCTAAGACCATTTGGTTCATGACTTCTCTTAGTCTGTCTATATCTCTGTTTTATTTCTGTTTCCATGATCTGTCCATTGATGAGAGCGGGGTGCAATGTGTGCTTTGAGCTTTATTAAGGTTTCTTTTATGTATGCAGGTGCTCTTGTATTTGTAACATAGATATTTAGGATTGAGAGTTCATCTTGGTGGATTTTTCCTTTGATGAATATGAAGTGTCCTTCTTTATCTTTTTGATGACTTTTGGTTGAAAATCGATTTTATTCCATATTAGAATGGCTACTACAGCTTGCTTCTTCAGACCATTTGCTTGGAAAGTTGTTTTCCAGCCTTTTACTCTGAGGTAGTATCTGTCTTTGTGTCTGAGGTGTGTTTCCTGTAGGCAGCAAAATGCTGGGTCTTTATTATATATCCAGTTTTTTAATCTGTGTCTTTTTATTGGGGAATTAAGTCCACTGATGATGAGAAATATTAAGGAATAGTGATTGTTGCTTCCCGTTATCTTCGTATTTGGAGGCGAGATTATGTTTGTGTGCTTGTCTTCTTTTTGTTTTGTTGTAAAACGATTAGTTTCTTGCTTTTTCTAGGGTGTAGCTTGCCTCCTTGTGTTGGGCTTTATCATTTATTATCCTTTGTAGGGCTGGATTTGTAGAAAGATATTGTGTAAATTTGGTTTTGCCATGGAATATTTTGTTTTCTCCATCTATGTTAATTGAGAGTTTTGCTGGATACAGTAACCTGGGCTGGCATTTGTGTTCTCTTAGGGTCTGTATGACATCTGTCCAGAATCTTCTGGCTTTCATAGTCTCTAGTGAGAAGTCTGGTTTAATTCTGATAGGTCTGCCTTTATATATTACTTGACCTTTTCCCCTTACTGCTTTTAATATTCTTTCTTTGTTTTGTGCATTTGGTGTCTTGACTATTATGTGACGGGAGGAGTTTCTTTTCTGGTCCAATCTATTTGGAAGTCTGTAGGCTTCTTTTATGTTTATGGGCATCTCTTAATTTAGGTTAGGAAAGTTTTCTTCTTTGATTTTGTTGAAGATATTTACTGGTCCTTTGAGTTGGGAGTCTTCACTCTCTTCTATACCTATTGACCTTAGGTTTTATCTTCTCATTATGTCCTGGATTTCCTGTATGTTTTGGACCAGTAGCTTTTTCCATTTTCCATTATCTTTGACAATTGTGTCAATGATTTCTATGGAATCTTCTCCTCCTGAGATTTCCTCTTCTATCTCTTATATTCTGTTGGTGATGCTTGTATCTACAGCTCATTGTCTCTTCCTTTTTTTTTTCTATATTCAGGGTTGTCTCCCTTTGTGCTTTCTTTATTGTTTCTATTTCCATTTTCAATTCCTTTACCTGTTTGATTGTGTTTTCCTGTAATTCTTTCAGGGATTTTGTATTTCCTCTCTAATGGTTTCTACTTGTTTACTTGTGTTTTCCTGCATTTCTCTAAGGGAGTTCTTTATGTCTTCCTTAAAGTCCTCCATCATCATGATCAAATGTGATTTTGAATCTAGATCTTGCTTTTCTGGTGTGTTTGGATATTCAATGTTTGCTTTGGTGGGAGAATTGAGCTCTGATGATGCCATGTAGTCTTGGTTTCTGTTGCTTGGGTTTCTGTGCTTACCTCTCGCCACCAGGTTGTCTCTGTTGTTACCTTGTTCTCCTATTTCCGACAGTGGCTTGACCGTCCTATAGGCCTGTGTGTCAGGAGTGCTGTAGACCTGTTTTCCTGTTTTCTTTCAACAAGTTATGGGAACAGAGTGTTCTGCTTTCAGGCCTGTAGTTGTTCCTGTTCACTGGCTTTCAGCTGTTCTTGTGGGCGTTTGTCCTGAGTCCACCAGGCAGATCACTTGGAGCAGAAAAGTTGGTCTTACCTCTGGTCTCCAGCCCGAAGTCGCTCCTCAGGCCTGGGTTTCAGCTCTCCGTGAGGGTAACAACCAGAAGGGCCTACCCCTACTTCTGGATCCCTGTGCACATTGGGGCCCTGATGGCAGTAGGTGTTTTCCTCTAGAGTCAGAAATGTGGGCAGAGAGTAGTCTTCTCTGTTTCCCAGGCGTGTCTGCCCCTCTGAAGGTCTAGCTCTTCCTCCCATGGGATTTGGGGGCAGGGAGCTGTTTGACAGGGTACATTCATATCCGGACGAAATCTGGACTGCAGGGCTCCTGTGCTCAGAGGCCCTATACAGTTTCCTCTTGGGCCTGGGATGTGGGCAAATGTGGGCAGTACTGCAAGTCTCTCCTGCCCTGCAGTCTCAGGAGTGCCCACTTGTCTGGGTGGTGAGCTCTCGCTCCCACAGTGTTTGGGAACATGTAGCTGTTGGCTGGGATCAGCGGGGGTTCGGGCTCCAGCTAGAAACTGGAAGTGTCCAGTCCCAGAGGAATTTTGCCTTTGTGTGTCCTGAGTCCAACAGGCAACAGGCAGGTCACTTGGAGCAGAAAAATTGGTCTTACCTCTGGTCTCGGGCCTGAAGTCACTCCCTGGGGCTCGGTTTCAGCTCTCTGTGAGGGCAGGAACCAGAAGGGCCTGCCTGACTTCTCTGGGGTCCGTGTGCACAGGGGACCCAGATGGAGCTAGGTGTTTTCCTCTAGAGTCAGAAATGTGGGCAGAGAGTAGTCACCTCTGGTTTCCCAGGTGTGTGTGTCCCTCTGAAGGTCTAGCTCTCCCTTCCACGAGATTTGAGTGCAGGGAGCTGTTTGACCGGATCCCTTCAGATCCGGGCGCAGTCTGGACCACAGGGCTCCTGCAGCTTGACTGCCCCCTTTGTTTGTTTTTTGATGTTTTGAGACAGGGGTTCTCTGTGTATAGTGCTGGCTGTCCTATAGACCATGCTGGCCTTGAGTTCAGAGATCTGCCTGCCTCTGTGCCATCATGCTCAGCTTATTTTCCATAGTTTTGAATGCTTATATTGATTTGACTTGATTTCACCTGTGTGTGTGTGTGTGTGTGTGTGTGTGTGTGTGTGTGTGCATCCTGTGTGAGCCTGGTGCCTGTGGATGTGAAAAGATGGCCTCTGACCACCTGGTTTCTAGTAATTGTACTGGGTCCTCTGTGAGAGTAGCCAGCGTTTTATTCTTTCTAATTTTTAAAATGTATCTCTCAGTCTTTTCAAAGAACCAACTTTTTGATTATGGATTTTTTTATATTATTTCTTTAACCAATTAAGTTGAAGAAGCAACTTAATAAAATTAGGGATGAGAAGAGAGACACTGCAGCAGACATTAAGAAAATTCAGAGAATCGAAGGGACAAAGCAAATCTGTGATCCCCAAAACTGGATTTTCCTTTTAATGTATGAATCTCATGATATGACTTACCAAAATTAAATCAGGATAAAGTAAAATAATTTAAATACATGGACAGCTAATAAAGTAGAAGCAACAGATTGCTTGAATCAAAAAGAAAAAAAAAGCCAAGGATAAAATGTAGATGGATAAAATGTAGAATTCTATCAGACCTTTCAAGAGGAACTAACACCAACCCCCTGCAAATAACTCCACAAAGGAAGGGAAGGACCACTTCCTAACTCCTTCTATGGAGTAGGTGTTACCTTCACATCTAAACCAGGAAAGGACCCAACCAATAACATTACAACACTAAAAAGAAAGACATTCAAGAAGATACATGAAGATGAGAAAACCTATCATATTCAGGAGCTGGTATGATTGATATTGTGAAAATCACCATCCTATCTAAAACATTCTATGGAATCAATGCAATCCCCATGAAAATCCCTATTCATTCTTGATAGAAATCAAAACCCCGACCTTAAGTTTGGAAACATAAAAACGCAGCATAGCCCACACAGTCCTAAACAATGAAAGAACTGGTAGTGCCATTGGCCTCCCCAACTTTTTAAATTGTTTTTTTTACTTCATGTGCATAGGTTTTTGCCAGCGTGCATGTTGGTATCAGGTTGTTGGATCCCCTGGAACTGAAGTTACACACAGTTTGTGAGGTGCCATGTGGGTTCTTGGAATTGGGCCCAGGTCCTCTGGAAGAACACAGTGCTCTTAACCCTGAGTTAGAGTTAATTAAAGCTGGAGAAAGAAGAGCATCTCCAAGCAATGGTCTTGGTTAAACTGGATAGATACATGTAAAAGAAAGAAAGATCCTTATCTCTCAGGATGCACAAAATCCAAATGGATCTTATGGTGCCTACATAAAATATCTTTAGGGCTACACATCAGACAGGGAGTTATTAACTAGACTCTTCAAATAACCAACAACCTAAGCATCGAGATAAAAAACAATCGATATAAAACTTCATCATAGAAATAAGAAATATGAAATGCAAATTGCCAAGAAACATTTTTAAAATGTTTATGAGAGAACTGTCTCATCCTGCATCTAACCTCTTCACTCTCCCAGATCCTGTAATATTTAGGAACACACACATGACTACCACCATCACCACCACCACCACCACCATTACCACCACCATCATCATCACCACCACCACCACCATCACTACCACCACCACCACAACCAAGAACAACAACAATAACAACAACAATAATTTAATATAAAGAGATCATGAATTTGAAAGAGAGCATGCATCAAGGGGTTTGGAATGAGGATATTAAGGTAGGAAATGGAATGGGGAAATAATTTGGTCATATTGTAATCTCAAAAAGAAAAAAGATACTTAATTTCTTTTAAAGAATAAGTGGAAGAGGAGGGAAAGTTCAACACCCCTAGCCTACTGTGAAGTACAACTTAAATTTAGTCTGAGATTTCATTTTTTTTCATCCAGAAAGCTTAAGATCAAAAAACAAATGACGGGGGATGCTGGCATGGATGTAGGAAAAGGAAAACACTTTCTCGCTGCTCGTGGGAATGCAAATCGGTGCAGCCACTGTGGAAATTAGTGTAGAGTTTCTTCAAAAGGATAAAAATAGGTCTATCACATGACCCAACTATACCTCCCTGACTTTATATCCTATCATAGAGATCATTCATGTTCATTGCTGCTCTCTTCACAATAGCCAGGATATGAGAACAGCCTTGATGTACATTAGCTGAAGAGTGGATCATGAAAATGTGGTAAATTTACACCACAGAATATTTTTCGGTTATTACAAAAACTGAAACTATGAAACTCACAGATGAATAGACACAGAAAGACAGACATGATATGTTTTCTTTCTCTCTTTTTCCATTTATTTCCTTAGTCATTATTTACAAGAATTGACCATCAGAGTACATGAAATTATGGTACTTGTAAACAGCAAAGAAAAAGAATACATATTAAAGAGACGACCTACTGAATAGGGGCATTTTCTTTGCCAACTATATATTATTTAGGTTAATATGGACGCTACATAAAGAAATGCAAATGTCTTCCAAGCAAAAGGACCCAAGAAGCAAGCTCTAGTAGTCATTCTGATGTCTAAAAAGTAGACTTTCCACCAAAATTAATCAAAGGAGACAGAGAAGGACACTTCATACTCATAAAAGGAAACATCTACCAAGATGAGATTGCATTTCTGAACACCTATGACCCAACCACAAGGGCACCCATTGTGGATGTTTGATTTTTCTATTTGCAGATATAGCTTCGAATCATTATACACGTGCGTTTAGAATACCCATAAAGGTCAGGAAATTAGGCAGTGGGCATGGGGAGCATTCAAAGCAGGGGGGATAGAATACGGTGGTATAAATAGGTAAAGTGAAACAGGGAAGGTAAAATAATGGAGGGGGTAGGAGGGCAAAGGAGAGGAGACATATGGGGAGGGTTAATAAACACCAACGGCCTTGTGAAAAGCCACATGAAAACCTATGACCAGAAGGTAAATGTGTATTAAATGCTAAAAACAAAGTAGGTGACCGGGCAATAGCTCAGACACAGACACATATTAGCAAATGAATATCCCAGCACTGGGAATAGACTACCTGTTTTGGACTTGGTGGCCAGTGAGTTCCCATAAGCCTCAGAGTGTTGCAGGCTAGTGCCAATATTATTTTTTTGTCTTTCTCAACATTCTTTTTGTTTACTCTACTCTGTGTTCATAGATTCCCTTCTTTATGTTTTGCTTTTTTTAATTGGATGTTTTTTGTTTACATTTCAAATGTTATCCCCTTTCCTGGTTTCCCATCCATAAATCCCCAATCCCATCTCCCCTTCCCCTTCTTCTATGAGGGTGTTGCCCCACCCATCCACCCACCCCTTCTTGCCTCCCCACCCTAATATTCCCCTACACTGGGGGTGTTGAGCCTTGGCAAGACCAAGGCCTTCTCCTCCCATTGATGCCCAACAAGGCCAACCTCTGCTACATATGCAGTTGGAGCCATGGGTCAGTCCATGTGTGGTTGGATGGTGGTTTAGTCCCTGGGAGCTCTGGTTGGTTGACATTGTTGTTCATATGAGGTTACAAAGCCGTTCAGCTCCTTCAATCCTTTCTCTAACTTCATACTCTTGAACTGTGAGGTCATATAGTCTTCAGAACTTGATGGTAGATAGGGCTCTAAGGTTGAAGTCACTGAATGTGAAGAAAACAGATTGGTGCCAACCTGAAAGCTTCTCCATTACTGGCTGGCTTTTACAGTGTGGGAGATGCTGTGCATTCTACCAGAGGAGAACGGTGATCATCAGACTTACCTTGCTGGGAATCGTGTGAGCTGCAGTGACCAACTGTCATTAAAGATATATCTACTGGAGCCACGGATGTTTTTTGTTTGTTTGTTTGGCTTGGTTTGGTTTCAGTTTGGATATTTTATTTATTTACATTCCAAATGCTATCCCCTTTCCCGGTTTTCCCTCTGCATCTCCCCTCTCCCTGTTTCTATGAGGGTGCTCCCTCATATGAAACTCCTATGTCACTGCTCTGGCATTCCCCTACAGTGGGGCATCGAGACTTCACAGGACAGAGGGCTTCTTCTATTGATGCCAGACAATGCCATCCTCTGCTACGTATGTAGCTGGAGCCATGGGGAGCTCCATGAATACACATTGGTTGGTGGTTTAGTCCCTGGGACCTCTGGGGATGGGGATCTGCTTGGATGATATTGTTGTTCTTGTTATAGGGTGGCAAATCCCTTCAGCACCTTCAGTCCTTTCCCTAACTCCTCTTTTGGGGTCCCCATGCTAAGTCCGATGGTTGGCTATAAGCATCTGAATCTATATTGGTCAGGCTTTGGCAAAGCCTCTCAGGAGACATCCATATCAGACTCTGTCAGCAAGCACTTCTTGGCATCTGCAACAGTGTCTGGGTTTGATGTCTGTATATGGGATGGGTGGGTTCCCATGTGTGGCAGTCTCTGGATGGCCTTTCCTTCAGTCTCTGTTCTGCACTTTGTCTCCATATTTCCTTTAGTTAGGAACAATCCTGGGTTAAAAATTGACCCATCTCTCAACCAGGGCCTTGCCTAAACTCCACTGGATATGGTCTCTTCAGGTTCTCCCTCCCCTTTGTCATCTCCATTGGATCCTGGGAGCCTTTCTTTCCTGGCATCTGGGACTTTCTGGTGGCTATCCCCAGCTCCCCATACTCCATTGCTACACACCTGTGTTAAATTTTCTGAACTTTTGCATATCATCCCTGTCTTTTCCCATACCTGATCCTGTCCCCTTTTCCCCCTCTCCCTCCTCTCTTCATCCCAAGTCCCTCCCACCCTCTACCTCCTGTGAGTATTTTCTTCCCCCTTCTAGGAAGGACTGGAACATCCTCACTTTGGTCTTCCTTTTTCTTGAGCTTCATATGGTTCCTGGGTTGTATTGTGGGTATTCCAGAGCTTTTTGCCTAATATCCACTTATCAGTGAGTGCATACCATGTGTGTTCTTTTGTGACTGGTTTACCTCACTCAGGATGATATTTTCTAGTTTCATCCATTTGCCTGTGAATTTCACGAAATCATTGTTTTTAATATCTGAGTAGTACTCCACTATGTAAATGTACCACATTTTCTGTATCCATTCCTCTGTTGGGGGACATCTGGGTTATTTCTAGCTTCTGATTATTATAAATATGTTCTGGCTATGGACATAGTGGAGCATGTGTCCTTATTATATGTTGGAGAATCTTTTGGGTGTATTTCTAGGAGTGGTATAGGTGGGTCCTCAGGTAGTACTATGTCTGATTTTCTGAGAAACCGCCAGACTGATTTCCAGAGTGGTTGTACCAGCTTGCAATCCCACCAACAATGGAGGAGAGTTCCTGTTTCTCCACATCCTCACCAGCATCTGCTGTCACCTGAGTTTTGATCTTAGCCATTCTGACTGGTGTGAGGGGAAATCTCAATGTCGTTCTGATTTGCATTTCCCTGATGACTAAGGATGTTGAACATTTCTTTACATGCTTTTCAGCCATTTGATATTTCTCAGCTAAGAATTCTTTGTTTAGCTCTGAACCCACCCATTTTTAATAGTGTTTTTTGTTTCTCTGGAATCTAACTTTTTGAGTTTTTTTATATATTGGATATTAGCCCTCTATTGGATATATGACTGGTAAAGATATTTTCCCAATCTGTTGGTTGCCCTTTTGTCCTATTGACAGTGTCCTTTGCCTTACAGAAGCTTTATAATTTTATGAGGTCCCATTTGTTGATTGTTGATCTTATGGCATAAGCCATTGGTGTTCTGTTCAGAAATTTTTCTCCTGTGCCTATGTGTTAAAGGTTCTTCCCCACTTTTTCTTCTACTTAGTTTCAGTGTATCTGGCTTTGTGTGGAGGCCTTGGTCCACTTGGACTTGAGCTTTATTCAAGGCGATAAGAATGGGTCAATTAGCATTCTTCTACATGCTGACCTCCAGCTGAACCAGCTCCATTTGTTGAAAATGCTGTCTTTTTTCCATTGTATGGTTTTAGCTTCTTTGTCAAACATCAAGTGACCATAGGTGTGTGGGTTCATTTATGGGTCTTCAATTCTATTCCATTTATCTACCTCCCTGTCTCTGTATCAATACTATACAGTTTTTATCACTATTGTTTTGTAGTACAGCTTGAGGTCAGGAATAAGGATTCCCCAAGATGTTCTTTTATTGTTGAGAACAGTTTTTGATACCCTGAGTTTTTGGTTATTCCAAATGAATTTGTAAATTGCTCTTTCTAACTCTATGAAGAATTCAGTTGGAATTTTGATGGAGATTGCATTGAATCTGTAGATTTCTTTTGGTAAAATGGCCATTTTTACTATATTGATCCTGCCAACCCATGAGCATGAGAGGTCTTTCCATCTTCTGAGATCTTCTTCATTTTCTTTCTTCAGAGGCTTGAAGTTCTTATTGTACAGATCTTTTACTTGTTTGGTTAGAGTCACACCAAGATATTTTGTATTACTTGTGACTATTGTGAAGGTTGTAATTTCCCTAATTTCTTTCTCAGCCTTGTTTATCCTTTGAGTAGAGGAAGGGTACTGATTTGTTTGAATTAATTTTATACCCAGCCACTTTGCTGAAGTTGTTTACCAGATGTAGGAGTTCTTTCATGGGATTTTTGGAGTCACTTAAGTATGCCATCATATTTGTATCCCTTTGACTTCCTTTTGCTGTCTAATTGCCATGGCTAGGATTTTGAGTACTGTATTGAATTGATATGGAGAGAGTGGGCAGTCTTGTCTAGTCTCTGGTTTTAGTGTGATTGCTTCAAGTTTCTCTCCATTTAGTTTGATGTTGGCTACTGATTTGCTGTATATTGCTTTTACTATGTTTGGGTATGTATCTTGAATTCATGATCTTTCCAAGATTAACATGAAGGGTGTTATGTAATTAATGTTATGGGAGTAACCAACCACTATTTGATGGGTGTGTAGACTTACTCTATAAAATGGAATCAATTCCTAGTACTGTAATGGGATCAAGAACCTGTAACTACATAGGCTATGAGCCCCAGGGGATAATTCACTTTGATGATGATGATGATGATGATGATGATGATGATGATAAATGAATATAGAAATAAAATAATTGCTAATGGTGTGTTGATATATCCAGAGATAAATATGTCTCTCAACCTTTGTCAGAGAAGCTTCTCCTTTTAGTAAATTGTCATTATTAGAGACTTCAGAGTGTTGAGCCCTAAATGGAATGTCTATATCACAATCCTACCTAAAAGGCTCAGGGACCTTCAGGGAAGAGGGAACAGAAAGATTATAAGAGCCAGAGGTGGTAGATAACTTCAAGGAGGCAGTGCTTCCCAGATATAATAGGGCAGTTGAACATAAGATCACAGAAATTCTTTGTACAAGTGAATTCATCAGAATTATCAGAGCATGCACAAGACCTCTGCAAGCCCAAGCCAGACAAAAATCCAGTACAGGTGTACATGAGCATTACATCCTACTTCATACAGATGAGCTATTGGCATTTGATGGATGCTGGGAAAGGACAGATTGTTTTCTTTAATGATGTGACCCTTTGTAGGTCAGGTTGGTCACATACCAGGGAAGGTTACAGTCCCTAGAGAAGCTGAGCAACACAACTGGCATTATATTGATGAGGTGGATGTGAGAAGGAATAATCAAAGTTGGGTGGGTGAGGAGGTGAGGGTAGAGATGGTGGATATGGAAAGAGTTGAGGGAGGGCAGTGACTTCAATGAAAAGATGCTGTATGAAAATCTCAAAGAGTTAATAAACACTATTTTTAAAAATGAAAATATTCCTTATTTATTAAGAAAATGCTTTGTTTTTTTACTCCTTTATTAAACAAAAAACCTTTTCTTAACTCTGACACCTTTCCTGGGTTATTTTTCAATCTTCTTTTTCCTTTTGTGGCAGAAGTTTTGAGAGTGGTCAACACATACCACACCTCCCTATTTAATTTTGAATTTGTTTGGGGTATTTTCTCAAAGCACCTACTTAGACAATCCTTAACCATGAAATAGAAGGTCTCCTTCCTTCGCCATAGAATTTAACATTATTGGAAATTTTTGTCTCTTAGTGACACTGTGACCATTAACTTGTCCACTCTACGCAATACAGAACTGCTAAGGAAGGGAGTTTTAATGAGGTACTGTCTAGTTCTCCTTGTACTAGCAATATCTGTGTGGTCTTATTTTGATTATTACATTCATTGGCTGGGAAGATTTGTTCACTGTGGGTGGCACCATTCCTTAGACAGGGGATCCTGATGAGGTAGAGCAAGAGCGGTGAGCATTAGGATGCTCACACTGTGTGTGCAGCATCTAGGTATTCCAAATTCCTATAGCCTTGTATTCTTTGCTAGGATGAACCGTTTCCTGTTGTGGCCGGAAGTAAACCCTTTCTCCTGTAAGTTGCCTTTGTCGGGTATTTTATCACATTCTCGAAAATGAAACAGAGACTCTGACCTGATTCTCTATCCCCTCACCACCTTGCCATGGTTCTCCTGCTAAATATGCCCCTCAAGAGTTTTGTGAGTGGTATGTATCAGTGTTAAATCCATTTCTCTGTTTCAATCCCACCTTTGCATCCTTGGTTTCATGTTGCTGCTACCACCTTCTCAAGCCTTCTTCCTGTTTCCCCAGCCACTCTGTGTTCATTCTGTCAATACAGGCCACTGCAAGGGGACGGCCGTGCCACACGAAGTTGGGGGGATTTGTTCAGGACACTCTGGCTCCTACTACAGGTCATTTGAGAAGTGGCTGTGGATTTTAGACAGCAGCTCTGACACTTTCAGAAATTATCCATCCCAGCTCTCAGCTCTCTTAGATGTCTGGCCTGGTCCCAGAAAAGCCCACTTTTGGATACCTACGCATTAGTGATCCTAGTCCTTATTTTTGTCCCCCTAGACCTCTGAGAAAAAGCCATGTCTGTTTTCTGAGCTTGCTACCCCCTTGCTGCCTAATGTTTTTATTTGTTTTTTCAAGTTTTGATAATAGTGCAAACAATGAACAGAATTAATACTGTCTAAGTTGTCATCATGCATATTCAGCAGGAGATTAATATAAGTTGCTTTTATCTTAAATTACATAAGGCTTACTTCTTGCCTAGCTGATGTAAAGACTGTATGGAAACCTGATGTTCATTTTGTATATAATATTGTGGAGAAAGACTCTACCATTGACAACTCCTTTGTCAAGATGTCAAGAACAAGCTGGAACCCTCTTAAATCTTTTAAAGTTCTTCGATATAGCCATATATCACCAAGAAGCCAACATTTATAAAAGTATATTAAAATTTGGCCTCTAGAGCTGGAAGTTGGGTTTACTCTCTTAGGCATTAGGTATTTTCTTCACTACTTTTCACAGGACTGTGGATGCTGGAAACCAGGATCCTCCTTAAGAGCAACTAACGTTCTTAGTTGCTGAACCAACTTTCTAGCCTCATGTTGTTGATTTAACGGTTGGAGAAAGATGGCAGCATCTGTAGCTGGCAGACAGCACGCAGGTTGTCTATGTTTAGTACACTGCAGCCAGAAAGTAACTCGATTATATGTATGATAATAAATTATTTTTGAAGAGAGGATTTTAAAAATTATTAAATAAAGGCATGCACTTTATGTTTATAAGGAAAGCATGTATAAAGAGATTTTTATATTTTTATATGGCCTTTATAAACTGCACCAGCCCCACAGTGAGTGTCTTTTAGAAAATTTCACCCAAATCAAAGAGGGAGATTTTACAACTTTTTAAGAACAAAATGAATGTATATACTTTACTTGAAACACAATGAAAATAAAAATTAAAGGTGAGTGCTCATATTTCTCATTTAGTTGAAATTTTGGGCATTTTCTTCCTCGCTTCCTTTCCAACAACAGACAAGGAGAAAACTACTTTTTTTTTCAAACATATTTAAAAAATGCTCAAAAAGTCCAGCTGTGCACTCAAATAGAAGCAAGTTTGCTATGCAACACAGGGCATATGGACAAAGAGAAGTCATGGGTGAGACAGAGTGTGTGTGTGTGTGTGTGTGTGTGAGAGAGAGAGAGAGAGAGAGACAGAGAGAGATAGAGAGAGAGAGAGAGAGAGAGAGAGAGAGACAGACACAGACACACACACACAGAGAGAGAGAGAGAGAGAAAGAGAGAGAGAGAGAGAGAGAGAGAGAGAGAGAGAGAGAGAGAATTGATGTTGGCTTAAGTATATACTTATGCAAGAAGCTGAACACTTAAGAGTGATGACATTTGGGGTTGGGGATTTAGCTCAGTGGTAGAGCGCTTGCCTAGGAAGCTCAAGGCCCTGGGTTCGGTCCCCAGCTCCCAAAAAAGAACCAAAAAAAAAAAAAAAAAAAAAAAAAAAAAACGGCCCTGAAGGCCCTGTCTTCCCCAGCTCCAAAAAAAAAGAACCAAAAAAAAAAAAAAAAAAAAAGATGACATTTCTATGTCCGTTGCATCTCTACTGTAAAGAGATCAATTAATACTGACAATGAGATGGCATGGACAGAATAGTTATTCTCATTAAAACTTCCTGTATTAAATTTAAATTTAAAATTCAGACCTCAGGTATCGCTTGAGTTTTTGCAAAGCATGTTAATTTTTTTTTTTTTTTTGGCTTTAGTAAAAATTAGCCAAGGTATCAAACTCTGAATAAGTATCGATATTCAATGCAACTTGCTGAATGATACAGAAGCTGATGCGTCCTCTACTTACTTCTCGTTTGATAGTTTCAAGAAAATTTGGAGACATAAATAAGTTCTATGTTATCGTCTTGTTTTTAACCTCATTTACAAAGAGGTCGCTTAGACACGCCTAACATGCCTAACTTTGACTGATATCAGTAGCAGAGGAAGCACCTGATTTTCTGTTGAGCCTGATTTATTTTTATTTTAATGCCAAAGTGTGCAAATTATACAGCCCAAGTCCCCTCTGTGACTATCGCAAGTATGTATGTACACAATTTGACAACTGTGGCATTTACTCTGGTAGTGAGATTGGACGGTTCTCTGCTTGTGCACCTGGTATGTTGCTATGACATCTTACCATCTGTTTGTAAAGTTATTCTGTTAATACATCCAATTTAAAAAAATACAGTTGTTCGGCTTTTTGTATCATCACAAGAAAATTTGGAGTGCAAATGAGCAAAATTTAAATGTCAAGGAGGCACGTGATCTAAGTCAGAAGCCCTGCCTCACAGAACAACATGTTAATATTTTCTCCAGTCACATACATGGAGGCATGAACTTGATCCAACCATCTCAAAATAGCATTAATGTTTGGCAATTAAAGCACACTGTTAGAAAATTTCACACAGTACCAAGTGACATTTCCAATGTTGGCTTTTTACAAGAACCAGATACTCCGTACTTAATTTGTCACCCAAGGCTCTTGGCGCATACTCAGGGCACTCGGTAGGCTCACTGTGGTAGAACTATCCAGACGCTATTTTGGGCACATATTCCACGGATTAATCGGTAATTCCCCACATATCTCGGTGTCCTTGCTGATTAGCAGCCTGGGACCTTGCTACATATTGAGAACTAGAACTCAGGCCAAAGCATAATTGGCTGGAACACCAAATAGATTGACAGGAAAAGGTTAGGCTAAGGTGAGAATTCCGTCATGCAAATATTAACCTACGGAAACTATGTGCTATGCGAGACTGTAGCGGAAATTAGAATAACGTGCAGACTGACCCCAGCAGCCCTCATGCAGGGACCATACAACCTAGCTGTCACACCTGGGGAATGAGCATGGGGATTATTTTAGGCAAACTGAGACGCTAAAACCCAGAGGTTATCACAAACACTAAAACGCTATCCTGAGCGCCATCACATTAAATTTTAAAATCCTTAAATCACCACCGTCTCTAACATCTAAGAGACCAAAAATCGCACCCAGAGAGATTAAAATCTTAAACACAGACATCTGAGAAGCTGAAATCCCGAGGAAAACTTATCCAAAAAGAGCAGAGTCCCATGGAAGGAAGTGACGTAGGCTTGGCTATACACAGGATGCGGTGTTTAGAAACCTGGCATATTCCTCAGGGTTCTCTAGAGGAACAGACTGTGAGCTGATTCATATTAGAAGGTGTTTCACGAGAGTGGCTTACAGTTTCTGTGACTTACTAAAGGAGGAAACCAGGAGAGTAAAGGATGCCGAGTCACTGGTAAGATGTAGAAATCCTATTATTCCAGCCTCTCCCTGGGACAGACTAGAGTGTCTTAGCTGCTTCCTGATGACAGACTGGGCATGCCCAGGACTAAAGAATGCAGGTGGAGAAAGGGCAAGCCCAACCCAAGATTTCTTTCTCTCTTCTCCCTCATCTCATTGCAGATGGGACAAACTGATTCCAAGATACCTCCAAAGTCACCGTTCAGCTGCCTTCTCAAACACTGAGACAAAGAAACAAGGAATCAAGCAAAATCCCCAACGCATTCCCACTATATTCCCAGGGATGTCTCCCTTGCAGTGATTTTGACCCAGCCATATTCACAAAACCTTCTCATTAGCCGACTCTAAAAATAACAGACATTGTGATGGGTTTCTGAGCAATTGGTCACCCTAAGTCTAGCCAGGATTTCTGGTTAGACATTGGTAAAGGCAGATCCTTCTATCAGCCTGGTCCTCCCCGTTATGGTTCATGGTTGCTTACTGCCATTCATCTATGACCTTATCAGGTTTAAATACTCTAAAGGGGAAGCTTGTCAGCTTCCTTTCTAAATGCATAACCCGCAGAGGATAAGAATCATCTGGACAACTCTGCACCAGTAGAACAGGTGCTTTGGGTCCAGTCAGTCTCTGGACACCACACTGAGTCCACTGCTTGCGTAAAAAAGTTGGTTTCGTTTTGTAAGGGAGCCAGTGCGTTTTGCATTTATCAAAAAGCGTGGGTAGGGTAGATCACTCTGTGTACTGTACAAAAGGTCTCTTGTGTTTTCTATAAGCCTTCCCTGGGGGTTTAATCAAGCCACATAGATTAATAGTGTGTACACAGGTAGTATTAACTAATTATGTGTGGGTTTGGGTTCAGATTCGTTTTATTAAGGTGATTTTATAAAGCACTATCTTCCAAGCCAAACAAACAAGCCAGGTCATCATAGCAGGCTTGTTGATTGTTCATTAAATGCTTCTGTGGCTGGATGTTTTTGCATAACTGGGAAAAAAGCTGGAAACCTTCAACAAGTTACAAGGGTCAGAGAAAGTTATTTGGGGATTTGCAAAATAACAAGTCTTTTTTTATTTTTTAAAATATTTTATTTATTTAATGTATATGAGTACACTGTAGTTGTCTTCAGATACACCAGAATCTGTTACAGATGGTTGTAAGCCACCATGTGGTTGCTGGGAATTGAACTCAGGACCTCTGGAAGAGCAGTCAGTGCTCTTAACCACTGAACCATCTCTCCAGTCCTGGCAAAATAACAAGTCTTAATATATTTTTATCAAAATTTTATTTTAATCAATGGACTCATTGGTATACTTTGCATGACAATTATAAGGACTAGTATAAAGAATCAAACTTTAAGTGCTTTGTTTTGTCCAAGTTTTATCTGACTATTACAGACTCATTCAAAGAGCCAGGCTGATGTAACTGGCCTCCTGTTCAATAACCGTACTTAGAGGTTTCACTAATGTGGTCAGAGAAACTGAAAACAATACAATTTTCCCTTTTGCCCTCCAAAGTCAAGTAGGTTCCAGGGAACTTTGGGGGCATCTCTCAAAAACATTCTGTATCTGTAGAGAGTCTCCTGTTCTCCTGTTCACGGAGCCATCTCCATTCTGTCCCATCTCCTTATTTACCACTGTCCCTTCACTTTTTAAAAATCCTGCTTGGTTTAGATACAGTTTAAGTATGTTCCCCAAAGGCTCACATGCTAATTTTATTCCTAACTGTGGCACTTTGAAGAGATCATGGAACCTTAAGAGATCAGAGCTACTAGGAGGTAATTCAGCCATTGCTGGTACAGCCTCAGGAAGAAGGAATCTGGTTCTGTTAGTATTTGGGTTAGCTCCCAGGAGAGTAGGTTAGTGTGCAGGTGTGGTCCTGACACTAATATCTCCATCTACCACCATCTTGCTATGTAGTCTCCTCTGTGTGTGCACCTACTCTGATATCATCTGCCACAAGGCCATCCCGGATCTGACTGATGAAGCTACCAAATCTTGGGATTTGGTCTTTAAAACTGAGCTAAGGGCAGGGGAGAAGGCTCAGTCACTAAAGTGTTTGAGCAACTATAAGAGCTTGAGTTTGATCCCTAGAACCTGGATAAAAAAGCAGAGAGGTGACCTGAAGTCCCTTGCTGGGAAGGTGAGCATTTTCCAGGGGTTGGATAATCAACCAAACTCAAACTCACGGTAAGCTCCCGGTCAGGGAAAGACCCTATCTAAAAAGTTAGTGGACACAACCTAAGGAATAACACTTGAGTTTGTCTTCTTTGTGGGCATATGTAGGCGCATACATATGTGTACAAGTGCACACATACACACACTCTCTTCATTAACAAGTATATCACACACACATATACACTCCACATTAACTAGTATATATCACACACACACACATCAGATCAAGAAATATACATCACATTGTAGTGATGTGTTTTAGTTTCTTTTAAAAAAAAAAACAGAGAAATGTTGTAGGGATGTTTTTGTTTTAAACCGAAGTGTGGGATATGGGACTTCTTTAGATTGTCCAGAGCAGCTGACTATGATTTGTCTCCTGCTCTAACAGGGGGAGGTGGGGAGGTTTGGCCAGCTGCAGATGGCTTCGGCAAGTGTATAATATTTGGAATTCTGGGGACTCTAGAGCCCTGAGTGGGGCTGTGGCTGCTGCTTCTCCTCCTGCGCCTGTTTGCTGGTTGTTGATTGTTGGTTGTTAGTTGCTGGTTGTTGCTTGTTGGCTATTGGCTGCTGGTTGTTGGTTGCTGGTTGCTGGTTGCTGTTTGTTGGTTGTTGGTTGTTGATTGGTGGTTGCTTGTTGCTGGTTGTTGGTTGTTGGTTGTTGGTTGCTGGTTGTTGGTTGTTGGTTGCTGGTTGTTGGTTGTTGGTTGCTGGTTGTTGGTTGTTGGTTGTTGGTTGTTGGTTGTTGGTTGTTGGTTGTTGGTTGCTGGTTGTTGGTTGTTGGTTGCTGGTTGCTGGTTGTTGGTTGCTGGTTGTTGGTTGCTGGTTTTGGTTGTTGGTTGCTGCTTGCTGGTTGCTGTTTGTTGGTTGCTGTTTGTTGGTTGTTGGTTGCTGGTTTTGGTTGTTGGTTGCTGGTTTTGGTTGTTGGTTGCTGCTTGCTGGTTGCTGTTTGTTGGTTGTTGGTTGTTGGTTGCTGATTGTTGGTTGTTGGTTGTTGGTGTTGGTTGTTGGTTGTTGGTTGCTGGTTGTTGGTTGTTGGTTGTGGGTTGTTGGATGTTGGTTGTTGGATGTTGGTTGCTGGTTGCTGGTTGCTGGTTGCTGGTGTTGGTTGTTGGTTGCTGTTTGTTGGTTGTTGGTTGTGTTTGGGTTGTTGGTTGTTGGATGTTGGTTGCTGGTTGCTGTTTGTTGGTTGCTGTTTGTTGGTTGCTGGTTGTTGGTTGCTGGTTTTGGTTGTTGGTTGCTGCTTGCTGGTTGCTGGTTGTTGGTTGTGGGTTGTTGGATGTTGGTTGTTGGATGTTGGTTGCTGGTTGCTGGTTGCTGTTTGTTGGTTGTTGATTGGTGGTTGTTGGTTGCTGGTTGTTGGTTGCTGGTTGTTGGTTGCTGGTTGCTGGTTGCTGTTTGTTGGTTGCTGTTTGTTGGTTGCTGATTGTTGGTTGTTGGATGTTGGTTGCTGGTTGCTGGTTGTTGGTTGCTGGTTGTTGGTTGCTGGTTGTTGGTTGCTGGTTGTTGGTTGTTGGTTGTTGGTTGCTGGTTGTTGGTTGTTGGTTGTTGGTTGTGGTGTTGTTGGTTGCTGGTTGTTGGTTGCTGGTTGTTGGTTGCTGGTTGGTGGTTGTTGTTGGTTGCTGGTTGCTGGTTGTTGGTTGCTGGTTGTTGGTTGCTGGTTGCTGGTTGCTGGTTGCTGGTTGCTGGTTGCTGGTTGCTGGTTGCTCTGTTGGTTTTGGTTGTTGATTGTTGGTTGTTGTTGGTTGCTGATTGCTGGTTGCTGGTTGTTGGTTGTTGGTTGTTGGATGTTGGTTGCTGGTTGCTGGTTGTTGGTTGCTGGTTGTTGGTTGTTGGTTGCTGGTTGCTGGTTGTTGGTTGCTGGTTGCTGGTTGATGGTTTGTTGGTTGCTGTTTGTTGGTTGTTGGTTGCTGGTTGTTGGTTGTTGGTTGCTGTTTGTTGGTTGTTGGTTGTTGGTTGTTGCTGTTGTTGGTTGTTGGTTGTTATTTGCTGGTTGGTTGGTTGCTGGTTGCTGGTTGCTGGTTGTTGGTTGCTGGTTGCTGGTTGCTCTTGTTGGTTTTTGGTTGTTGATTGTTGGTTGTTGGTTGCTGATTGGTTGCTGGTTGCTGGTTGCTGGTTGTTGGTTGTTGGTTGTTGGTTGTTGGTTGCTGGTTGTTGGTTGTTGGTTGTTGGTTGCTGGTTGTTGGTTGTTGGTTGTTGGTTGTTGGTTGTTGGTTGTTGGTTGTTGGTTGTTGGTTGTTGGTTGTTGGTTGTTGGTTGTTGGTTGTTGGTTGTTGGTTGTTGGTTGTTGGTTGCTGGTTGCTGGTTGTTGGTTGCTGGTTGCTGTTTGTTGGTTGTTGGTTGTTGATTGGTGGTTGCTTTGCTGGTTGTTGGTTGCTGGTTGTTGGATGTTGGTTGCTGGTTGCTGTTTGTTGGTTGCTGTTTGTTGGTTGCTGTTTGTTGTTGGTTGTTGGTTGTTGGTTGCTGGTTGCTGGTTGTTGGTTGCTGGTTGTTGGTTGCTGGTTTTGGTTGTTAGTTGCTGCTTGCTGGTTGTTGGTTGTTGGTTGTGGGTTGTTGGATGTTGTTTGTTGGATGTTGGTTGCTGGTTGTTGGTTGTTGGTTGCTGTTTGTTGGTTGTTGGTTGTTGGTTGCTGGTTGTTGGTTGTTGATTGCTGGTTGTTGGTTGTTGGTTGTTGGTTGCTGGTTGTTGGTTGTTGGTTGTGGGTTGTTGGATGTTGGTTGTTAGATGTTGGTTGCTGGTTGCTGGTTTTGGTTGTTGGTTGCTGCTTGCTGGTTGCTGGTTGTTGGTTGTTGGTTGCTGGTTGTTGGTTGTTGGTTTGTTGGTTGGTGGTTGTTGGTTGCTGGTTGTTGGTTGCTGGTTGCTGGTTGCTTTGTTGGTTTTTGGTTGTTGATTGTTGGTTGTTGGTTGTTGGTTGCTGTTGCTGGTTGCTGGTTGTTGGTTGTTGGTTGTTGGTTGTTGGTTGTTGGATGTTGGTTGCTGTTTGTTGGTTGTTGGTTGCTGTTTGTTGGTTGTTGGTTGCTGGTTGTTGGTTTTTGGTTGTTGGTTGTTGGTTGCTGGTTGCTGGTTGCTGGTTGTTGGTTGCTGGTTGCTGGTTGCTGGTTGCTGGTTGTTGGTTGCTGGTTGCTGGTTGTTGGTTGTTGGTTGCTGGTTGCTGGTTGCTGGTTGCTGGTTGCTGGTTGCTGGTTGTTGGTTGCTGGTTGCTGATTGTTGGTTGCTGTTTGTTGGTTGCTCATTGTTGGTTGTTGGTTGCTGGTTGTTGGTTGTTAATTGCTGGTTGCTGGTTGCTGTTTGTTGATTGTTGGTTGTTGGTTGTTGATTGTTGGTTGTTGGTTGTTGATTGTTGGTTGTTGGTTGCTGGTTGCTGTTGTTGCAGTTGTTGCAGTTTGTTACAGTTGGCCAAGTGATCCTGTGCAAAGAGATGAGCAGAAGAAATTGGATATCCTGACAGAAAACATCAAACTTGCCCTAAGGAATGCCCCTAAATCAGCAGGAAAAAGTCCAATGATATCCACACCCCCTTTCCCCTCTAGCCTTCTTTCTCTCCTGCATAGTGTTGGAGGTTTAGAAGGGCAGGGCAGAATAAGGGTGGAGAAGGGTGGTAGAAAAAGAACCCATAAAGTAGCACAAAGTCTAGCTTTATTACATTCTCTCTCTCTCTCTCTCTCTCTCTCTCTCTCTCTCTCTCTCTCTATCTCAAGATTGTAGAAGTTTCTGTGATGATAGTATATTCTAAAACAAAATTCTTAATGATTTTCATTTAGAACAGTAATGTGTGTTGAACCATTTTTTGAGGTAATCATGGAAATTGATTTGAGGAAATAATGAAAAGGAAATAAATTCTTATTGATAATTATAATCCAGACACCTCAGTAAGATTTTAACCCCTTCTCTGTCTCTCTCCCTCCTTTCATTCTTCCCTTCTTTTTCCTCTGCCTCCCCACTCCTTAACATTTCTAGACAGGGTTTTGTTAAGCAGTCTACTCTGGTCTTGAACTCCAGATCCTCTTGCCCTGGTTCCAAATTTGAGATGCTATTGGGATGAGCGAAACATTCAAAGGTGAGGCCTCTGTGGTGGTTTGGAGGAGGATGACCCCCACAGGCTCATATATTTGAATACCTGGCCCACAGTTGGTGGAGCTGGGAATTATTGGGAGGTCCAACCTTGTTTAGAGCAGGGGCATCATGAGCACCAGGCCTTGAGGTTTCAAAAGACTAGGAACATTTCCCAGCATCTTTCTCCCTAGCTTGTGCTTGTGGATGGATACAAGCTCTCAGCACTGCTCCAGTGCCATGCCTGCCTGTTTGATGGTCATTCTTCTCAACAATGGTTATGGACTCTAAGCCTCTGAAACTGTAAGTCCCCAATAAACTCGTTCTTCTGTAAGGAGCTGTGGTTGTACTGTCTTATCTTAGTAATAGAAAAGTAACTGAGACAGAACTTGGTACCAGGAAAGGGGTTTTTGCTGTGACAGACCTGCGTGCTGTTTGGAGAAGGAATGTGGAAGACTTTGGGCTAGAAAAGTGGTTGAATACTGTAAGCTGAGTTTAATGGGCCATCCGAGTAGGAGCTTGGAAGACAGTACTTCTGAGGGCCATGTGGACTATGGAGGCCCAAGCTCAAGAGGTTTCAAAGAGAAAGAGTATTAGCAGCTAGGTTGGAGACCATTCTTTTAATATTTTGGCAATGAATATGGCTGCCTTTTGTCTCTGACCTAAAAAAATTTTTTTTTGCTGTGGCAAAATTAAAAAAAATAGTGGAATAATTTCATTTGCAGAAGAGATTTCAAGATAGCCTTATATTGATTCTGTCATGTGGTTATTAGTGATCACTGTTTACAGTGAAAAAGTACAAGCAGCTCAAAGATAATTATGGAATGTATCGTTTGAGGAGGAAAGAGCACCAGGAAGTTTAAGGTTGGAGCCACAGCTTGTGCTGACAGAGAATTGGAAAGGCCTGAAGTAAAATGGAATAAAGGAATGGTGTCTCCAGGAAAAGGCTCTACCCAAGGTAATCTTGCATCTTGTGAAAGGAAGAGGCACAAGGGATTGTCTGCACCCTAAAAAGGCTTCTGGTTAAAAGCACTGGCTCCTGTTCCAAAGAATCTGAGTTCAATTCCCAGTACCCACATGGCAGCTCACAACTGTCTGTAACACCTGCTCCAAGGGATCTGACACCCTCACACAGACTTGCGTGCAGGCAAAACATCAATGTCCATTGAAGTGGAAATTTTGATTGTGTTATGTGATGTAGACTCATGTGATGTTTTGCTGGAGTGGACACATGATGTTTAGAGAGTATAAACAGATAGTGACTAGCTGTGCAATGCTGGTCTCCAGTCTTCACTAATCCACTTTGTTGAGAGAGGCATGACAGAGAACTCCTGGCATTGGCCTGGCAGTTTCTGCTGGACCGTACTACTGTTGCTGGTTCATGTTTGGTGTCCTGACAGTACTGAACTAGACTGGTGGTATCCTGACAAATGGAGATTAGAACCACCCCAGAGAATGACTTCTAAACAAGTCCACATCTCCTTGTCCTATTTACCATCTTCTCTCCCCTACCTTCAGATGGTGGGCTACAAGGAGGGTCAAAGAGTTTGAGGACCCTTACTAAAGTAGGTTTTGAACAATCTAAGCCAACTGTACATAAAATAAAAATAAATAAATTCACAAAAATGTGCTTCAGGAAGGGGCCCAGGTTCCATTCTAAGAAGGCAGCCAAACTTGTCAGTGTTGACCGTGTGGTTCTGGATTTAAAGTCATGAAGGGTGCGGGAGTAAAAGAGTTGCGGAATCTATGTTTCCCTCTTTGTTTCTTGGCCACTGTGACATGAGCTGGTTTACTGTCAGTCCTCCTGCCTTTCATGTCTGTCAGTCCTTCTGCCTGCCATAATGCTCTATATCATCAGGCACCTATAACAGTTCAACATGATAACTTAGGACTGAAACCTCAGCGACTGTGAGACAATGGAAATTATTACCCTTAAAATTGTTTCTTTTTCAGGGACAAATAGTTGACACAGTTGCCTCAAAATTCCTAATGTAGTAGGGGGGTGGTGGCTCCTGACCTTAATCCCAGCACTTGGGAGACAGAGGCAGGTGGATCACTTGAGTTCAAGGCCAGCCTAGTCTAGAGAGTGAGTGAGTTCCAGGACAGCAAAGGTTGCTTAGAGCAACCCTGTCGCAAAAAAACAAACAAACAAAAAACAAAACAAAACAAAAAAAACCAAAAACCAAAAAAAACAAAAAACAAAAAACACAAAAAAACAAAAACAACAACAAAAAACCCAAAACAACAAAAAAACAAAAAAAGCAAAGACAAAACAAAACAAAACAAAAAACCCAAAAAACCAAAACAAATGTCACAATAATGATAATTCTAATAGAAGATCTATCTGGCAAGCCTGTGAGGAACTATCTTGATTATATATTACTTGATCTGGGAAGACCCGCCCACTGTGCATGGCACCATTCCCTGGGCCAGGATCCTGGACTGTATAAAAAGAGCCAGATACAAGCACTGACTGCTCTCTGCTTCCTGACTGTGCATGCAAAGCAATCAGCTGCCTCAAGCTACTGCATCAAGGTGGATTTCTCCCTTGAACTGCGGACCAAAATAAACATTTTCTCCTTTTAGTTGTGGTTGCCAGAGTATTGTATCACAGCAATAGGAAAAGCTACTCAGATAGCTTTTGGTTCGTCAGGCTTTAGGGAGCTTTTATTCTTCTGCTTTCTCAGAAGAAGGTACATAGTGAGGGCAAAATCACTAGGCTGCTTTTACTTCATAAACTTGAGTGAAGTGTAAATAGTTTCCCCAAACTCGTCTGTGGACTGAACTCAAGACTTTCTACTTGATAGTGAGACGTTTTTTGGAAAGTACCCTATTGGTTCTGATTTTAGGGCCAAATATGTGTTTCTCAACTGTTTCTGTCCAGAGTTGAGCTAAAAGTTATGTATTTTTGACAGACACACAAGCCAGTTCCTGTTTGTGGGTGGGGCGCATCATAGGTAGCTCACAGTTAAGTGGAGGAGCCCACGTTGGTCCTCCAACCCTTGCTTCTTTGAGGATACCTCAGCTGAGCCATCTCGTTCCACACAGAACCAGGCTGCCTTGGGCCTTCCTTCTTCTGTTGTGCTGGAAGACGTCATCAAATTGTCTGTACACGCACCAGATTGCTCTTGCAACTGTGCACTCCCAGACACGCGTCGCTTCCAGTAAGGCGAGCCAGCGCAGCGATTCAGTGCCACCTGTTGAACCCAGAGCGCTCCTCTTCACCCCACCCGAGTCCCCCCACGACACTGGCTCGGGAGGATCTTTGACAAATTGGAGGAGGCGGGACCTCGAGAAGGAAAAGCTTAGAGGAAAAGACCGGAAAGAGGCGCGAGGCCGCAGCGGGCGGCGCGGCCCCGCCCCCGCCGGTGCGCGCCCGCGGGAGCGAGCGGGTCCAGCGCGCGCGCGCGGCCGGGCGCCTGACGTGGCACTCGCAGCCCAGAGCGACTCGGCGGCGGCGGCGGTGGCGCTGGGCGCGGAGCGTGCCGAGCAGGTACGGCAGACGCGGGGCGCAGGGCGCAGGGAGGAGGGAGGGGAGGATGAAGAGCCACAGGTACAGCGAGCTCAGGGGCGCGGCTGGGGGTGCGGAGTGTCCACACGCGGCTGCACCGCGACTCCCCATCAACTTGGCTCCCTGGTTCCCTGTGGAAGAGAGGGCTGGAAATATCTGAGGGGAAATGGCAACTACAGCGTTCAGCTTCGGGACATCATTCGGGAGGGAAACGCGAACTTGCCCGGGTGACAGTGGACGGGGAAGGGTGTCTTTGTAGAATCCGAGCGCTCGAGGTTTGGATTCGAGGCCGGTTCGTGCCAAGTGGCTCTCTGCCATGTCGCCGCTTGCAGCTGAGTCAGGTTTCTGCAACTTGGTGTTCTGGGTGAGGAAGTTTGACGTGGCAGAGTAGGGCGAGGAAGTAAATTCCTCCCAGGACCAGGGAAGAGGGCTGGGCTGCCTCCAGTCCTTTTGCAGTGAGCATCGCTGCCCGGCTTCCCTCCCGCAGCTGCTGCGTGGGTGCGCCGGTGCGGTCTTCTAAAGGCGCTGGGCTGCATGGGGCCAAGCGGCTGCCACGTCTCTCTATGCGCAGTGGGAGGAGGGAAAGTGTTGTCAGGAACACAGTGGACTGGAGACCTTTGTCTGCCTTTCTGTCCTCCGTTAAGAAGACAGTGACCTCATCATGCTCTTTCTCGGTTGCTATTCAGAAGCTCAAGGTTTAATATGAAAACAAAACTAAATCGTGGATGTTAGCTTTAGGTTTTAAATTTGCATGCTATTTCCAGAATAAAGAGATCCCCGTGTCTTAGTGTCTTACCTAGAAGACATCACTAATCTTTACCTTAAAACACAGCAACAAGAAGGGAGATGATACCCAAAAGGAGAGGTACCCAAAGGCTTGATGGAGAAACTGGAAAGAAACTAGGGAATCAGGGTTTCCCAACTAATATGACTTTTAGACACTTCATTTTCTAAAACAGAAAACTGAGGCCCAAAGAGCCTCTTCAGTTTACTGTGTCACAAAGCTAGGCAAGGGCAGATAGGAAACAATCTATTTCTTTTGCCAGGCTTCAGAGAACCCTCTGTCTTGTTACATTTTTTTTTTTTTTTTTTTTGAAAGCCAGGCATCGGGCCACACTCCTCTAATCCTGTCACTAGGGAGGCAGAGGCGGGTAGCCCTCTTTGAGTTCGAGGCCAGACTGTTCTATTAGTTCAGGCCAGCTAGGACTACAAGGGAAACCTTGTCTCGACAGAAAACAACCAACCGAAGAGACAAACAAAATTGTCTTTTAAAAACCTCCTAGGAGATATGTTTTAGCAAACCCTGGAAGTATAAAAATGTAAAGCTAATTGGTATTTGGGCTCTGAATAGACCCAAGATGGGACTGTTATATTTGTGATTGTTTATAACTACCCACATATGGAAGGTTTTTTTTTTTTTTTTTTTTAGCTCCTTAAATATAGGTGTTTATGTTCTTAGAGGTGTAATGTCATCTAAGTCTAAAAGAAGCCCTAGCATCTTGGACCAAGATGGTTGGAGCTACCCCTGGCTTGTCAAATTATGACTCACAAGGCTGTTATCATGTCCATCTCAGGTTACATTTGTTGGACTATGGCTTTTCCTTGTCTTAACTACAGATTAAGCAGACTAATTAGAAGGGCAGCAGGGAGATCCAAGTCACGAAGCATCTGTCTGCAGACCACTTGTAATCATGGTAGTCAGTCACTTGAATGGCATGGTGCACTCTCAAAATGTGACCATGGAAACCAAGATGCAGACCTGTAGGAATACTAATGAGAGACTGTTTGAAGCAATCCAGCTTCCGAGGAAAAAGTGGTAGCAATTACTATTCAGATATGTGCCTGCGAAATTTCCTGGAACCGTAGAAGTGATGTTATTGAATTCCAAAAAGATGTCTTAAGCTATATCCAGGGGATAATATTATGATACATAGTGTTGTATAAAATGAAGATTATTTCCAGGATGGACCCGTTTACTTTTCTTCAAGTTACCTGAAATGTTTCTTGACTGTGATTCTATTTTTAATAGTATTAAATATCTAAAGACCTCTTGCTAACTTCTCGTCTTTACTCTTGCAGGATTCTTCTGCAGTAGCTCTCCTTTGGAATGATATTTTCATAATGAGCCAACAAGGTTACGTGGCGACACCCCCCTATTCTCAGTCCCAGCCTGGAATGGGCATTTCTCCCCCTCACTATGGGCACTATGGGGACCCGTCCCATGTGTCCTCTCCACCAGGTAAATTTTGGTTTTTACTTACATATGATTATCTGGTCCTCGGGCTTAGAGACATGGGATATTCCTAGTTGGTAGTCATTAAATGAAGTCCTGGTTTGACATAGCAGCATCATTTGAAGAGCCTCTTACAGCGAGACACGTAAAATACTCACTAATCCTTTAGATCTGCTCCTTCAGCCTGGAATTCTTTCCTATGTCTGGACCAGTGTTTTCTACGGTTCACCTGCACGCTCAGGCCTGGCCTACTCACTTAGAGCACTTTGTCCTCCTTCATTGAAGTCTACTTTTTACTGGTATTCCACATCACATATGAGCATCAGTTATTAGGATCAACACCTAAGCCTTTCATTATTACAAAACAAAAACAAGCTAGCTGTGGGGGGCACATGCTTATAAGCTTAGCACTCAAAAGACAGAGAACCAGGAGGGTAAGGAGTTCAAGGCCAGACTGGCCTAGATAGCAAGTTCAAGGCCAGCCTGGGCTATATGGGGCCCTGTCTCGAGGAAACAGACAAAGACTCCAAAATCAAAACAGAAGAATCCCTGTCTTTTACCTGGTCTGATATAGTCAGTCTACCAAAAGTTTATTTTTAGATTTACTTTTTTAAATTTTATCTTAAATGTCTGAGTTTTTGCCTGCTTATTTATATGTATACCGCCTACCTGTCTCCCAGTCTTGTTTTGAGCAGTCACAAACAATCCAACCCATCTGTCACCCAGGTCACAGATATCTCTTAACCCTTAGGCTTCTATCCAGTAGAGCCCTTTGCCAGACCATCAGCTCTTGAACTGAAGGGATTCTGAGTAACAAGTGAGTCATTTGACTTAAAGCTGTTCATGACTTCCCTTCACCTCTCTTTATACATTAAGTCCCTTAGTCTGCGTTATTTTCTCCATTTTTCTTCTTTTCAGTTCACCCTGCCCTATCCTGTTACCCATTGCTCCACAGATACCAACTCACAGTCCCTGGAGTGTGGTTTACATCTCGTGCCTGATTAGCACCCTGCTCTGCCCATAAAGATGATGGTCCTCTGTGTTGTCTCCACAGCCTTCTACCTCATGCTGCTTCATGCTTTAACAGGCAGCTCTGACCAGATGTTCCCCCAGCTTCCTTATACCTTGTCTCTCTGTTTTGTCTTCTTGACACAATGCTGGACTTTAAACCACTCTCCACACTGTTGTACTAAGGGTAATGGGCTAAGTGATAGCACTTGCCTAGCAAGTATGGGGCTCAGGATTCCCCTTCCCAGCACCAATTCACAAACTTTTCACTCATGCACATGCATGTGCATGTATGAGTGAGCGCATGTGCACACACACACACACACACACACACACACACACACACACACTATTGTAGGCGATCTTTTTGTTTATTTTTCTGAAAGACGACCTACTTGTGACTTTCTGAAGTGTCTGTTTCACCAGCACAGTTTCACAGAACTCCATCTCCATCAGCACCCATTGATCGTGTCTTTGTAATTTTTGTGTTACATAGTAACAAATTGAACAGAGTTATTGAGTGAGCAAAGTATTTGTCATAAAACAACAAATACAATAGTCTCAATCCCAGTCCATAAATTACTTAGTTATCTCAAAGACGACACAGTATACAACTTGACAACTGCAGCTCATGGGTAGAAAGGGAGTGGGAAATATCAAAGAAGCACATAGTGGCACCAGGAGAGAAGTACCAAACTCTGAGATGGGGTCAGGGAGAGAGCGTCCTCTTAGAGGAATGACCTGAAAGGCAAGTGAGGGTGGGCCAGGTAGGAAGGCGACTGTAGACACTCAGCATGGGAGCAATAGGAGGTGTCCTTAAAGTACAAAGTAATGGGCCTTAGCAATGCTGCCCTGACGTGACTTAAACCAGAAAGGGTCACACTCCAGTCCATAGTGCAAAAGAGCTACAGCGGATATTAGAGGATGTGGGGGAGAAACTAGAGGTAGGTGTACTGTGTTGGGCGCAGGGCTTCTACATCGTAGCGTTCTTAACATCTGAGGCCTACTCTTTCACATGCACTCTCTCTCTTTCTTTCTCTTACCAGTGTGTGTGTGTGTGTGTGTGTGTGTGTGTGTGTGTGTGTGTGTGTGTGTGTGTGTGTGTGTGTGTGTAGATGGGGAAGGGGGAGGGAGAGGGAGAGGGAGAGAAAGGCCCTGTGCATTTAACAGCATCCATGGTCTCTGTCTACCATACTCCACTGGTACCTTCCTCTTCCTCTGGTAGTCTTCGAAAACCAAAATGTCCTCACATTTTCAAGTGTCTTTTGAGTAGCGAAAGCCATCTGCTGCTGGAAGCAGAGAGGCCAGGCACATTACTGTTCTGGAAGTGAGGTCAGGCCTGGGTGGTGGTATAGGTGCTACTACTCCTCATGTTTATAGCAGTAACCACCAGCCCAGAGCTTTGGGAGCGCTGGCCATTAGAATTCGAATGTGGAACAGGGAGCTCCTGTTTGTTTGTTTTAGATGAAGATATTTTACCCCCACACATGTTCTTTAATTTTTGTTAGAAATAGGGTCCAATTTAAGGTCTACTAGTCTGTGATGTCGTTTTTGGTCAGAGTCACTTTGCTGATGACAGAATCCATTGTAGCAGAAAGGGATTTGTTAAAGGATGCCAGGACACAAACAGAAAGGTAGAGCCCCAGACATAGGAACTTATTATCCAATCTACAGAGATGCATGGCCCACACCAGACCATTCTACCAAAAATCACTTCCTTCTAGGCCAGAAGGACAACCCATACCACAGAACTCGTCAAAGAAGTGTTGCTTTGCATTAAAATCCAAATTGTAGAGGACCCTGGGAACGGGGCATCTGTATGTCTAGTTCAGGACCATCGATGAAGGGCACTGGAGGGGACAGACACTCCTGCAGATTAACTAGCCCAGTTAAAGATGGCTTGTGAGTTTGACACTCTCCTGTAGTACAAGCGTAGCTCTTTCTCTTGCTGTGGATTTCCTTCCCTCCTGAAGTTTCCCTCATGCTCTAAAGAACCTGATCGCTCTATGTCTGGTCACTTTTGACAATGGCAACTATGTGGGCCATTGACGATTCTGACTGCACATCGATATGTTACTGTCGTCCCTTTGCCCTGGGTGTGGAGTCCAATCATACACCAGACTTTGTAGTCTGTCTCCAACCAATCTGCATGGTGATTTCTGTTCTTGTCACTTTACCCCAATGCTGTCCACCCCTGATTCAGCCATGCTCTCTCAGACGAATGGTCAGGCTCTGCTTCTGGCTAGAATCCCATATCTTGTCTGCTATTCTAAGAAGTCACCATACTGAAGGTGGCTCTCAAGAGGTCTTTCCTCATTGATCTGTATTCCAGGAAGGGATTGGAGGCCATCTGCATTTTTTAACTGTGGTCACATGACAGGGTCACTATTTCTTACGTGGTTGTTGTGTCCTCCATGTGTGCTCTTACTGCACTAGAGGCACACTAGATGCATGTTGAGTGAGTCTGAATTGTTGTTGACATCAGGAGCAATTGGGAGACTCTATCTTAATGTGACAGGTATATGAGGGTTCTCACTGTGTCTCTCTGACACAGTGGGGGTAAAAATGGCCACTAACCTGCTATCCTGGCTGGGTTTTTTCTTTGTTTGCTGCTGCTGCTGCTGCTGTTGCTGCTGCTGCTTCTCTCCTCCTCCTCCTCCTCCTCCTCCTCCTCCTCCTCCTCCTTCCTTCTTCTTCTTCTTCTTCTTCTTCTTCTTCCTTCTCCTTCCTCCTCCCCCTCCTCCCCCTCTCTCCCCCCTCCTCCTCCTTCTTTTGTCTTTTTTTGCACAATCTAGAGTTATCTGGGAAGAGGAACTGCAATTGAGAAAATGCCTCCAACAGATTGGTTGTAGGCAAGTCTATAGGGTATTTTTCATCATCACCATCACCACCATCAGCAGCATCACCATCACCATCATCATCACCATCACCATCATCATCACCATCACCATCATCATCACCACCATCAGCATCATCGACATCATCAAATGGTTGATGAGGTGGGGGATCCCAGTCCCCTGTGGGTAGTGCTACCCCTAGACAGCTGGTCCTAAGCTGTGTAACAAAGCAGATTGATCAAGCCACGGAGAACAAGCCAATAATCAGCTCTTCTCCATGACCTCTGCTACAGTTCCTACCTCTATGTTCTTATCTTGAGTGCCAGCCCCGAATTCCCTCAATGGTGAGGTCTGACCTGAGAGTTGTTGGGTGAATTAAACTCTTCTCTTCCCCAAGTTGCTTTTAGTCACAGTGTTTACTGCAGCCATAGGAACTAATGCACCCACGTATTTGAAAGGTGGGGTATCTGGCTTATGTCTTGCCAGTCATTATTTAACCTGAAATGCTGGTGGTCCTCCTGTGGCTTTCTACTTTCGTCCAAAACATTTTAAAGGTAAAGCACAGTGCGTTCTTAACTGTAGTGTGTATGTTTTATTAAACTAGAAACTCTAGGAAAGGAAGCTGAGAAGGAAGTCAGGACATATGGTGAGGTACGAGAAAATGGTTAAGAGTATTCTCATACCTCCCCTCAGTTAATTCTCAAGTCTCTTGGGGAGCAGGGAGCTGAGAGCTGGGACATGGGGTTAAAAACTGTGGGTCTTGTTGGCCGGCTGTAGCTACTCAGTGGTGGTGAAGGATTTTTTTATTTATTTTATTTATTTTTTATTTTATTAACTTGAGTATTTCTTATTTACATTTTGAATGTTATTCCCTTTCCCGGTTTCCGGGCAAACATCCCCCTAACCCCTCCCCCTCCCCCTCTATATGGGTGTTCCCCTCTCCATCCCCCCCCATTACCGCCTTCCCCCCAACAATTACGTTCACTGGGGTTCAGTCTTGGCAGGACCAAGGGCTTTCCCTTCCACTGGTGCTCTTACTGGGCCATTCATTGCTACCTATGAGGTTGGAGCCCAGGGTCAGTCCATGTATAGTCTTTGGGTAGTGGCTTAGTCCCTGGAAGCTCTGGTTGGTTGGCATTGTTGTTCATATGGGGTCTCGAGCCCCTTCAAGCTCTTTCAGTCCTTTCTCTGATTCCTTCAACGGGGGTCCCGTTCTCAGTTCAGTGGTTTGCTGCTGGCATTCGCCTATGTATTTGCTGTATTCTTGCTGTGTCTCTCAGGAGAGATCTACATCCGGTTCCTGTTGGCCTGCACTTCTTTGCTTCATCCATCTTATCTAATTGTGTGGCTGTATATGTATGGGCCACATGTGGGACAGGTCCTGAATGGGTGTTCCTTCTGCCTCTGTTTTAATCTTTACCTCCCTATTCCCTGCCAAGGGTATTCTTGTTCCCCTTCTAAAGAAGGAGTGAAGCATTCACATTTTGATCATCCGTCTTGAGTTTCATGTGTTCTGTGCATCTAGGGCAATTCAAGCATTTGGGCTAATAGCCACTTATCAGTTATCAATGAGTGTGGCGAAGGATTTAAACCCAGTTGCTTGACTGCGTGTTTCATACTGTTCTTACATTGCCAAACATCATGTAAAAATTTAGTGTGTGTATGTGTGTGTTTGTGTGTGTGTGTGTGTGTGTCTTTAATTCACAGAAGGAAAAATACTACATGATCTGAATCATATGTGAAAGCTAAGAAAGTCAATCCCAATAGATATTGGGAACTGAATGGTGCTTCCTGGAAGCTGGGAGAACAGGAGGAGGATGGGAAAGTTTACTAGTGGGAATGAGGATAGACAGAAGCAGATATACATTTGAATATTTACCGGTTTAAATATATACGTGTATACAATATACCTGAATATATATTCAATATATATTTATCATATATATTTAACTTGGTAAAATATCACAGAATATATTTATAATTATGTCACACAGTATACTAAAATATATTTTTATTACTTAAAATAATTTAAAATGAAACCATAATACTTATTTCTGTCCTCTGTGGAAAATTATAAATAGAGCTTTGATTATAAAATTAATATATAGCATTCCTCACTCGGGCTGTGGTGTGGGCTATGATCCCATCTGTTTAGAGGCTAAGGCAGGGACCCTGGTGTTAAAAGTGTGTCTGGGCTGAAGAGAAGAGCAAGTTCAAAGGCAGCCTAGGCAGTTTCGTGAGATTCCATTTTAAAATAATAAAACATAAAAACACAGAGGCAGATGCTCATAGCCAACCATTGGACTGAGAACAGGGTCCCCAATGGAGGAGTTAGAGAAAGGACTAAGGTAGCTGAAGGGGTTTGCAACCCCATAAGAACAATAAAATCAACTAAACCGACTCCCCAAAGCTCCCAAGAACTAAACCACCAACCAATGAGTACATATGGAGGGACCCATGGCTCCAGCCGCATTGTAGCAGAGGATGGCATTGTTGGGCATCAATAGGGGGAGAGGCATTTGGTTCCCCAGTGTAGGGAAATTCCAGGGTGATGAGGTAGGAGTGAGTTGGTGGGAGGGGGAACACCCTCATGGAGACAGGGGGAGGGGAGATGGGATGGGGGTTTTCCAGAGGGGAAACTGGGAAAGGGGATAACATTTGAAATGTAAATAAAGAAAATATCCAATAAAAGAAAAGAAAAAAGGGAAATAAGGTCTGGGCTATGACTTTAGCAGGGCTTTAGGTGGGATCCCGGGGCCCATCCTCAGCTCAGTCAGTCTTCAGTTTCAGGACTCAGGCGTGAAGAGGGGAGGGGTCTTGGTAGACATTTAAGTCTAAAATCCCAAAAACTACTACTGCAACCTGCAGCATGTGTGGTCGGTGATCCAAGGACATGGAAGTACCTTCATGAAGGGACAGCGACAGTCTGACAAGGTCTTCCTGGGTGACTACAGTCCATGCCATCATTTCCTGGTGTGTGTGTGTGTGTGTGTGTGTGTGTGTGTGTGTGTGTGTGTGTGTGTCCCCTTCTGTCCATCCATCTGTCTGTCTGTGTGGTAACTGAAGGAGGGAAGGAACAGAAAGTACGTTGTATGAATGCCGAAACTGGGTGTACTGTAGAAGAGCTCTCAGGCAGTTTGGAGGTCACAGGGCACACGGACGAGGGTAGGGCCAAAGGTCAAGTTGATCGGGCTGGGTAAAGGAGATTTCACTTTTATTTTACAAAGATCAAACCCCAGAGGAGATTCTTGCCCAGCACTGAACGATGGCTAGTTATGCCAACAAGTCTTAGGGGTCTCCATCACAATGCCTGGGTTATCTCCTGCCACCTTTGCTCTAAGAAGCAAAGAGAAAAATGGCTGGAAAACTGTTCCAAAGAGAAACCTTAAAATGCTCGGTACTGGCTACTTTTATGTCAACTTGACACACACTGACATAGAGTTATCTGAAGGGACGGACCCTCCATTGAGAAAATGCCTCTGTAAGATCCAGCTGTGTGGCATTTTCTTACTCAGTGATTGATGGTGAAGGATCCAGCCCACTGTTGGCGGTGCCATCCCTAGGCTGGTGGTCCTGGCAGCTTAAGAAAGCAGGCTGAGCAAGCAATGGGGAGTAAGCCAGTAAGCAGCACGCCTCCATTTTTTCTGCATCAGCTCCTGCCGCCGGGTTCTTGCTCTGAGTTCTTATCCTGACTTCCTTCCGTGATGAACAGTGATATGGAAGTGTAAGCCAAATAAACCCTTTCCTCTCCAACTTGTTTGTTAGTCATGGTGTTTCATGACTCTCTGAGGAGCTGTGAGAAAGAGGTCGCTGCAGGGCACGTCCATCACTGTGTGTGATTTCCACATCCCCTGAATGGGATGACTTCACACCCCCTCACCTGTCTCAGAATTTGCTGGAGTAACAGCCTGCTCTCCAAAAGCACTGTTGGGACTTGTCTTATAGGCCTTTCAGATGCTCTACCAGCTTGCTTTCTGATTTATTGAGTTATTTATTTACTTACGTTTTTTACTACTTTATGATCTAGTGTTTGTGAGATACCATGTTCTGTTAAGGTACCTCCACCATTACACACCATTACACACACACCATTACACACACACACACACACACACACGCGCACGCACACGCACATGTACACATATTCTTTCTGTGCTTTTAACAGAGAATAATAGCCACTCTGGAACTATTGGTTAATGGGGGTTGGAAGGGCCTTGTGTTTATCCTTTGGCTCCTGTCTCCCCTCACTCACTTCAATGTTAATCTTCCACCTTTATTATCTCTCTGTACTCTAACATGCTCATCTCATAACTCTGCTCCCTTCTGTTGTAGGCATGATGAAGCCTCCGGGGCCTACAGGAGCCACTGCTCCTTCAGGGCTGCTGCCCCCAGGTCCTTTACCTCCTGGACCCCCACAGTTTGGTCCCAATGGAGCCCATGCCCCAGGCCATCCTCCTCAAAGGTGAGCTAAGTACATTTCAGCCCTCATTTGAATATGCCCTAAAATTCTCTTCCAGAGGACCCTCTGAGCTTGTGTGTTTCTTGGTTGAAAGTTTAATTTCTTGCTACATTTCATATCTTTAAAAAAGAAATGTTTACTAGAGAACTGCATTTACAAAGCAAAGCTTTTAGAAAAATCTAGGGACAGAAAAGTTAGTCTGTATTTTAGAAGACATAAAAAAAATGGCCCGTGTTAATGCCATGCAATTTAGTGTGGGGTTATAGTCAGCGTATTTTGTTTAGAGTTTCATGTTGGTCTCTGGTTCCTTTAGACCTCTAGTCTCTATGTATCGTACAAAATATTAGGGTCATTTTGGGCTTGGTAGCAAATATCTTTAATCCCAGCTCTGGAGAAGTAGAAGTAGGCAGATCTCGGTGAACTTGAGGCCAGCCTGATCTACACAGTAAGTGCCAGGCCAGCCAGGGCTACATAGTGAGACACAGCCCACCCCCTCCCTGCCCCTGCCCGCCCCCTGTGACCATCTCAGACCAAAACACCAAATCAAGACTTGCCATTCCCTTCTCCAGAGCTGCCCCTCACACCTGAGCTCCTTACCAGCAAGTGCTTAATAAAAGTTTTAAGGTCAAATAGGATTGAGGTCAGTAATAGAGTCTAAGAGTTTGGTAGGGAAAGAATACCTAGGCCAGTGAGGGACTCTTAATTGGCAGGCCTGCTGCAAAAGCGCTCAAAAAAAAAAAATGCAGCTTCTGTTTGTTTGTAATGCATTGGAAAAGAGGAAGTCAGGGGCAGGCCTCGGAAAGCCAAGAACTACAGGCCTGAGATCTTCAGAGCCTGTGACCCATGAGGTATTATCGTCTGGGACAGAGCCAGCAATGCACACACCTCAAGGCTCGGAAATCCCAATGTTATTTGTCCCACAAGCCACAGTCCAGCTCCCAGGTGCATTTACCTTGGAACCGCTCCCAGAGTGGCCCGAGGCCCCGTTTCCTAGTTCCTTTCCCAGGTTGCCAGGTGGAGTGGAGGAGGGGCACAGGAGTCAGTCTCTAGTGTGAACCTTCAACTTTGAGGAAGGTTGTCTGGCAGGCTGTCTGTCCTTCCTGCCCCAGGTTCTGAAAGCATCAGGTACTGCTCCTGTGGGGCTCCTGAGTCAGACACTGCTGGATTCTATTTGTTGTGGTGACTGCCACCCAGATGTAGCTATGGGATCACAGAGCAGCTTCACACGGGAGACAAGAGTTGGAGTTTAATTTGTGTGCATGCCTGTTGTGGCTTGTGCACAAAGCAAGAATTCATGTCTTGTGACATGACCTTACTGTCTTTAGTCTCCAAGGCATGATGGATGGGTCAGGAGTGGGCACAATGCTGAGGACCACTGGGTACAGTGGCATGTAACGGTACTGTGGAATACTGAGATCAGAGGACTATTATGAGTTCAAGGCTAGCCTGAGGTATATAGTTTCAGGCCAGCCTGGGCTGCAGAGTAAATCTCTGCCTCAGGAAACCAAGAGTAATCTTACCTTGGATCCTGTAAACTATACTGTTAGGCAAGTACACCCACTGGGGCATAAAGACATGACCGTTATTGGGGAAACCAATAGCTTTTTTTTTAAATTGAATTTGAAGCCCACTCTGCAAAGGACATCATGGTGGCTACTGTGAAGTGGGTTAGAAGCCTGTTCTGGCGAGGTCTCTCTAAGGCATAATCTACTCTTGTTTATCTAAATGAACATATAAGTAAAATCCTTCCTGGTATTTTAATGTAAGTATATATAAACTCAATATAAATGTATGTTTATATTCATAAGACTGGTGCTGACAGACTGCTATAAAAGCAGCTCAAGAAATACAGCTTGTGTTGGAGTTTGTAATATGTTGAGAAAGTCAGAAAGCGCCCCAGGAAAGCCTTGATCAGAAACGTCTCCTTTTGACGGGGGATTACTGTGCAGAGACGCAGAACTGAGCAGAGTACTGAGAACAAGGGACAGCTGAGTGCTTGGCCTGAACAGGGACATCACTTCTTCCTATGTTCAGCAAATACTGCAGGGGAGGGGGTAAAAACACGTGGGAGCCAGAGGATGGGAGAGGTGCTCTGACGTGCTCCTCTGGTCATGATGTCATCAGTGTAACCTTAAGCACAAAGGAGCTGTGGAAACCTGCATAGGACCTATACAAAATCAGGTCCTCTACATTCCGTCATGGATCTGAGGGGGGGTGGAGCACTCATGAAGTCCTCTCCTAACCTGAGGAGCTGTTGGCAGTCAGTGGTAACCAGGGATGGAGGGTCTGCCATCTTTTTCAGTGAGGTAGCCGTTGGTAAGTTACCCATACTCCAGGAAGTAGCCTTCCACTCCTGTTCATCTGCTTGACACTAACTAAACTTACTGACTGAAAAACAGTAGCCCACCCTCCAGACACACACCAAACCATGGAAGCTAGTTGGGAAGAATGGTATGAACAGGAATGGGAAAAGGGTAAGAGAGAGGACTGGGGAATTCATATGACCACAGTGCATTGTATAAATATATGAAATTGTCAAAAACGATCTTGAGTTTTAAAAAAAAAATCTAAGGAAAAAGAAAGAAGAAAAAAGTAAGCAAGATAGCAAGAAAACAAAAAAGAAAGGAAGAGAGGGAGAGACAGAGAGAGACAGAGTCAGGGAGAGAGAGAGGGAGGGAGGGAGGGAGGGAGGGAGGGAGAGAGAGAGACAGAGACAGAGACAGAGACAGAGACAGAGAGAGAGAGAGAGAGAGAGAGAGAGAGGAGGGAGAGGGAGGGAGGGAGGGAGAGACAGAGACAGAGAGAAGACAGAGTCAGAGAGAGATATCCTAGATGTAGCTTCTGCCTCAGTGGCAGCATATCCTGGAGTGACATGAGGAAGTAATCTTGTCAGTCCAGAAGAAGGTTGAAGACCCAGGACAGGCCATTACTGTAAACTCCCTCCCTGCCTTTTCAGGACTTTAGAAGAGAAATGCAAAGACAGAACCAGTGGTTTTGAGAACAAATTTGGTCACTGGTGTTGACCTAACAGATAGATCTCTTTGATGTATTGTCACTTCTGGGAATGGCATCATGAGCCCAGCAGAGGGCTGGCATCCAGAGGAGTGGAGACTCCAGGGACAGGTCATATTTGCCAGACATGCCTCAGGGGGTTGTTGGCCACACAAGGTCTATTGTTCCCCCCCATGCATGGTGTGGTCTACAGGTTATAATGAAGCTGGGAAATTCCTGGGGCTTAGTGACACTGCGGCATCTGAATGCCATCATCCCCAACACATTACCCACGTGCTTGGGGTGCCACTGGCGTTCACTGCCAGCACAGAGCACTGGGTAGGGATGCAGTGCCCACACTAGGTGAGGTGTTTCCCACAGGATCAGTCACTATTTCAGAGTGCTCCCCTACTTAGAGGAGGAGTCTGTTGTGACTCACTGCGGTGTGAAGCAGTAGCTGCTTGAAGGAGCGACTCCACTACATCACTTGCTTGTGCTCTTTCCCTTTTACTCGATTTCTTCCCGTGTTGTTTTGCTCATCCTGGATCTAAGAACAGCAGGATGCATATACACTGTAGCCTAAGTGTGTGGTAGGCTCTTCCATTCAGGTCTGCATACCCTCTGATGTCTGTACAGTGGCAAAAACCACCCAGTGACACATTTCTCAGAATGTCCTGTTGTTGGCTGGTGTGTTACTAACCTAACCTTGTTGCTTCCTCATCATTCATAGTTAACATCTCTACTACACGGTCATGAGGATTTTGTGTGCAAACTACCTTGCACACACAGCACACAGAACTCACTACAGTCCGTACATGTCAGTACCCTCAGTACACTCAGTACATGTCAGCAGCTCTCAGAGTCGTCTCATTGGATACAGTATGCCATATCATTGGATAGAAAGTCCACTTGCTGCTATCTGTGGATTGCCCTGCCTTAGTCTGGTATCTTCTAGGAAGCTTGATTTCAGAATCTACGTCGACTCTGATCGAAAGGAAGCACAGTTAGGTCCTATACTGCCCCCTGCACGTCTTTACCGGGTTCAACTTAAATATTGACCTGAAAGTCAGAAGTAGGTTTGAAAGCTAGAAATGTCAGGAGGGAAGTCTAATATCTCAAGCTAGGTTTCCAGGTTGCCTGCTCTCTGCCCCACGGGACGCGTGTCTATACACACGCGTCAGGTCAAAGGCAAAGAGCACAGTGATCATGAGATGAGTCACAGGAATCTGATGGCAGAGGCTGTCAGAGGAGAGCAGATGTGTGTGACCTTCCTCTGTCTCTCCCTCTGTCTCTCCCTTCTCTTCTTTCCTTTCATTCATTCCTCCTTCTCTTCTTTGCATTTTTCTTTTATGTTTTAAGAAACTTTTCAAAAATAAAATTTTAACTTACTGTTTGAGAATATTATATATATACATATATACATATACATACATATATTCATACATACATACACACACACACATATATATATATATACATATATATGTATATATACTTCTTCAGCTCCTCTCACAACCTCAGGGACCCTCCTTACTTCTTTGCTCTCTTTCTTTTTTAATTTCACCGATCCCAGTTGGTACTGTCACTATGGCTGTGTGTGTATGGTCATCCACAGGAGCATGGACAACTGACCAGGGGCTACTTCTCTGAAGAAGACAGCTCCTCAGCCAGGGAAAAGGCCTGTGAGCCCCCCTCATTTGTGATGGACTTGCATGGTGGATGGGCTTGATCTTGTGTGGGCAGCTGTGGCTGTTGTGTGCTCGTGTGAGCAATGATCCTGCACATCTAGAAAGCACGGTTTCTCAGTGCTTTCCCACAATTGTAGGCTCTGACAGCCTTTCCGCCTCCTCCACAGTTATCCCCGAGCTTTGAAGAGAGCGACTATGGCATAGATGTGCCCTTCAGAGCTGCCTGCATCCTAGTCATTTTTCCCCCACACTTTGACCTGTCATTGTTACTCTGTTTAACCTCTGCTCATTATAAAAAGAAGCTTCTCTGATGAGTCCTGAGAGCCATGCTGACCCATGGGCATAACTATAAATATTTTTAGAGGGCATTTTGATCCTATGTCCATTCAGAAAACAATAGTGGTAGGCTCACCCCTGAGGCATGTGAGTTCCCTGACTGTGACTTCTTGGTCATATCTACAGTACTGAGCATTCATGTCCTCCTGAAGGGTGGGCCTTAAATCCAGTAGCACTTGGTTTCCCCCATAACACTCATACCACTATTGCAACCATGGGTGTATCTTACAGAGCTGGTCATTACTACAGTCCACTGGGTTGACAGCCGTGATCGCAGAATGAGAGTGTCGCTGACTCTCTTCCTCCTAGCAGTCTGCATAGCAACGTCTAGCACCATGAAAGCTAGCCAATAGGGAGGAGACTTTCAGTGTAATGTCAGTTTGGTCTTTCCGTGTCCTGTGACTCAAGTATGCTATGTCTTTAGCAAAAGGATCTCACTGGGAGGTTCTGCAGCATTATCACTGCCAGCCATAGCAATAGTGCTGTTTGGAAGGTGTTAGGAGACTTCCCTGACCAGTAACTTGTAGCTAAAAGGAGCCATCAGGCAAATGCAAATTAAACTACCTTGAGACTTCATTTTACCCCAGCCAGACTGCCTAGGATCAAGAAGAGAAATGACAAGTTCTGGAGTGGATGTGGGGAAAGGAGAAGCACTGTTCACTGTTGGGAGTGCAAACTGGGATAGCCACGAAGGGGAGCAATGTGGGCTCCTAAAAGGCTAGAAATAAGTAGATCTACCCTGAGATCCAGCTATGCCACTCTTGGGCATATACCAAAGGTCTCTGTGTCCTACTCCAGAGCTGCTCCCTGCTTATCCATGTTCCTCGCTGCTCGATTTATAATAGCCAGGAAATACACATGGTCTAGGTCTCTACCAGCTGAGGCATGGGTGATGAGAAGCCAGAACTGCTGCAGAGTGGAATTTATTAGCTGTAAAGGAAAATGGAATTTTCAGGTAAATGGATGGAACTGGACATAATCATTCTGAGTGTGGTCGACCATACCCAGAAAGGCAAATGCCGTATGTCCTCTCTGATATTTGGTAGCTGTAGATGTTTACATTGGGGTACTTTAGAAGCCAGGAAATTAGAAAGGGGCCCTTGTGTTTGTGTTGAGGGGAGAATAGTGGAGGAGGGACAGCCACACAGACGGTATGGGGCAGGGAAGAGAAGAACAAACGGGAGGGGAAATGTTTAAGAGGGGAAGTAGATGGGCAGAAGGCCAGGGCACAGGAAAGCATCCGAAGAGAGATAGACAGCACTACAGAGCTTTGGAAAAGCTATATAAATCCTACTGTCTCAGTCACTATCCGATCGCTGTGCAAAGACATCATGGCCAAGGCAACTCTTCCAAAAGAAGGTATTTAACTGGGGGATTGCCTATGGTTTAATCCATCTTCATCATGTCAGGGAGCACGGTGCCATAAAGCAGCCGCTGGAGCAGTGCTCCACAGGCGGGGGTGGGGTGCGGGGAGTGGTGACCAGACAGACAAACAGAAGGGAAGGTGGACTGGGCCTGGCACAGGCTTTTGAAACTTCAAAACCCACCTTGAGTGACAAACTTTCTCCAACAAGGCCGATCTTTCTGATCCTTCTAATCCTATCAGAGTTCCACTCCCAGGTGACTGAGCATGAAATGAGCCTATGGGGCCATTCTTAATCCAACCAGCACACCTACTATTTTAAAGGTTTCCTCAAAACAAGTGTGTGTGTGTGTGTGTGTGTGTGTGTGTGTGTGTGTGTAGATACATATATGCATATATATACATATACACATATGTAGTATATTGTATATATATATGCATATGTATGTATATATGTATATAAGTGTATATATGTCTGTGTACATATATGTATATGTGTGTATGTATATAGGTGTGTGTATATATATACATATATATATATATATTTAAATAAAAATGCCAATTGCTGGTACAACTTCGCTTTCCTTTTTCTTTTACGGTCACTGTGTAACAGCTGTAAGTGATGATCTTCCTGCCTCGCCCTCCCTACTGAGGGGGTTCACTCATGTGTCCCTAAGGCTGACTCTGTTACCCTTCTTTGTGGTTGCCAATATCTCATTCCTACATAGGCTCAGCCACAGAGATGGGACTTTTGCCAATTCACACTGAGTTGCTGTGTTGACTTAGTGTGTAAATGCGCACATGGTTTTTAGAACAGCGATATTTCAGGGCTGGAGAGTCGTCTTGGTTTGTTAGAAGCACCTGTTGCTCTTCCAGGGCACCTGGGTTTGGTCTCCAGTACACGTAAGGTTGCTCACAACCATATGTAAGTCCAGGCGTCTAACACTGTCTTCTATCTTCATTGGCACATGGTACAGGGAAAACATGTATATGCATACAAATAAAAATGAATAGGGCTGGAGAGATGGCTCAGTGGTTAGGAGCGTATACTGCTCTTCCTCAGGACTTGAGTTCAATTCCCAGCACCCATATGAGATGACTTAAAACTGCCCATAACCCCAGCCCCAGGGGATCTCACACCTCTGACCTCTGCAGACACTTGCATTCATGTGCACATCCCCCCTTGGCATACACAGAATTAAAATAATAATAATAAATCTTAAAAAATAAAAAAGTATTAAAGAACTGTTATTCTAAAAGAAATATCAGATAAAAACTGGAAGTCATACGTAGTCATTTGTTCTTTTGATCGTGGCTGAGGCAGGATAACTATCTAAACTTTTAAACTTCACGAGTATTTTTAAAGCTTTCTACCTAAGGCATTGCTAGGTGAGATTAATCTGTTAAAATTTATACTCTTAAAAGTCAGTAGTTTCATCATAAGGAAAAAATGACGGCTAGTCAACTGTAAGCCATCTATTTTGACCAAGAAATAGTGAGTTAGGGAAGGAGGAGACCCAGCTTCTCAAACTCTATTTAGAAGACTCTACTAAGTTATTAGACACTGGTTGCAGTGTAAACAGGGGTAGGTATGGAAGTAAGGCCAGGCCGTGTTTGCTTGTTTGCTTGTTTGCTTGTTTGCTTGTCTGCTTGTTTGCTTGTTTGCTTGTTTGCTTGTCTGCTTGTTTGCTTGTCTGCTTGTTTGCTTGTTTGCTTGTTTGCTTGTTTGCTTGTTTGCTTGTTTGTTTGTGGTGCTGAGGCTTGGCCCCCTGGCCTTGCACATGCTAGGAAAGTGTTCTTTCCCAGAGCTACGTTGCCATCCTTTTTTTTTCTTTTTTAAAAAATTGGATGTTTTCTTTATTTATATTTCAAATGTTATCCCTTTTCCTGGTTTCCCCTCCGGAAACCCCCATCCCATCCGCCCTCCCCCTGCTTCTGTGAGGATGCCCCCCCACCTACCCACTCCCTCCCACCTCCCTCCCACTTCCCCTATACTGGGGAAATGAGCCTTCATAGGACCAAGCCTCCCTCCCCCACTGATGCTCAACAAGGCCATCCTCTGCTACATTTGTAGCTGGAGCCCTGGGTCCCTCCATGTGTACTCTTTGGTTGGTGGTTTAGTTCCTGGGAGCTCTAGAAGTCTGGTTGGTTGATATTGTTGTTCTTTCTATGGGGTTGCAAACCCTTCAGCTCCTTCAGCCCCTTCTCTTAGTGCCTTTCCCCCCCTTTCTTTAGTGTGTGTGGGTAGTTATGGTCCTGTGGTGCTAGGACCCAAACCTGGGTCCTCTGCAAGAGCAACAAGTTCCTTTAACCACTGGGCCACCTCTGCAGCCGTTTTTTGTTTTTTGTTTTTTTTTTTTTTAGTGTTTTTCACTATGGAAACCATAGGATTTGATTTTCTCCTCTCTAAAGACTTAATATTTAAAAATTCAGATTTTGTTTCAGTCAGGTCTTGAATAATTGCTACTCTAGTTCACTTTGTGCTGCTGCTGCTGCTGCTGCTGCTGCTACAGAGATCCGATAGTAGGCGTTACAGAAGGCAGGCGTTTATTTCTCACCAATCTGGAGACTGCAAAGGCCAAGGTGGAGGCTCCAGCATGAAGGCTGCTTGCTGGATCTAACATGGTACCTTGGATACTGGAGGAAGGACCAAGTGCTTCCTCCTGCTTTGGAAAGGAGACCACGCCCCATTTATGAGATGGGCTCCTCTGTAGCCTCCCCATACTATTACCTTTCAATATTAGAATTATGAACGGGACATGGTTAAACCATACTTACACCATATCTCCAAGAATTGACAAACTTTAATGCAGGGCGTCCTTCTTGGCCCATTTGTTCCCAACTTAAAAATGGGCAGCACTTGAGCAGAGACATAGATCAATGCTACCAAGGTTTAAGATGAGATTGAGACACAATTTTGGTAGTTATACGACTTCTCAAAGTGGGTACTTGGTGGTAGCTCAATTCTTTCCTGATATTAAATGAAACAGTGAGTTAAAATCTGTATCTGAGTATTTCTTAGTCCCCTCCAAATATAACTCTGGTTGTCATTTTTAACCACAGTGTGTTGTAGTAGGAAAAGGTTTATCTTTCCCACCTGTTTTCACAGTTGGAAAGTGCAGAGGGGTTGGGAGGAAGAGGCAGGCATCTGGTGGCTTCCTAGGCCAGGCTGGGTTTGCTACCTCTGATAGCCACGCTGTGTGCAGTGGGAGAGTAACAAATAAGATGGTTTTTGTTAAGTGTCCTGCTTTTTCTTTCCCTTACGTATATAATAGCTTGGTTATGTATTTATTTCTATTCTAAATAATTTTAAAATGGATATTACATTTAAAAACCGATATGTTTAAGACTAAGAATGTTTAAGCTTCTCAGAAAGAGACAATTTGTTTATAAATTTTGTAACCTACCTCCTGGTGCATAAGAAATGGACAGTAAGTAGGTATTTATGGGTTAAAGTAGTATCTGGTGGTTGTACAGTTTCTCATTCTGCATTTTAAATCTTTAATCATTTTTTAATTTAACAACACTTATTTATGTGTGCATCTATGTGCACATGGGTGACAACAGAAGCCAGAGGGCATGGGATCTCCTGTAGCTGGGGTTTCTGACACTTGTGAACCACCTGATACGGGGGCTGAGAATCAGACTATGGTCCACTGAAAAAGCAGCGTGTGTTCTTAACCAGCAGTCTCTCCAGCCCCAAATCTTTACCCTTTGTTAAAAATTAAACAAAACAAAATGAAACATCCCTCCCCCAACCAGAGACTATTTATGTCACCATTTCCGTTTGAAAGATACTATGTCCTAACTGAAATGGCTACAAAGAAAAAAAAATTGAGCCATAGAATTTTATATTTAAAGAATATTATCTTTTGTAAATCACTTCTGCAAATTATTTTTGGTTCTCAAACAATTAAATACCCTTTCCCCCATTTAGCTGCTGCTTTCCCAGGGCTATGTATCATGTCCAAACTCAGTAATGCACTTCAATTATCTATAGAGTTACTCCTGTGCCAATTCCCCATGAGCTTTAGGGAATGAAGTGTCGTTTCTTGACAAAGCAAAGATAAAATGTTTCTTTTTTTTTGTAGCAGTGAATTTACCAGTCAGGTCTTTGTGCAGTTCTTGAAATCATTTGTCAGCCCAAGACAAGGGTCACATTTCAAGCTGCATGTTTTGCCAGTATCCTGGAGTAAATAGAGACACAAAGAAAACTTACTCTCAAAAGCTAACTTTTGGGCCAAGAGGGCTCAGTGCAAAGGCAGATTACAGCAAACCTTAAAACCTAGACTTGACTCTAAAGACCCACGTGGTGGGAGGAAAGACTCCTGCAAGTTGTCCTTTGATCTCTAACCCTGCACTGTGACGTGTACATACACACATACACACACAGTAATACACATTTTAATTACCTTTGCAATCCTTTATCTTTATTCTTTCTATTTTCCCAAAATATATTAAAATTGAAGAGTACTTAATCTAATTATGTTGGTTCGTCTAAAATTTTTGGCAGAGAGGCATTTTTCTTAGAAATATTTTGGGATTAAAACATTATCAACTCCAGCAGCAAACCACTGAACTGAGAGCAGGACCCCCATTGAAGGAATCAGAGAAAGGACTGGAAGAGCTTGAAGGGGCTCGAGACCCCATATGAACAACAATGCCAAGCAACCAGAGCTTCCAGGGACTAAGCCACTACCCAAAGACTATACATGGACTGACCCTGGGCTCCAACCTCATAGGTAGCAATGAATATCCTAGTAAGATCACCAGTGGAAGGGGAAACCCTTGGTCCCGACAAGACTGAACCCCCAGTGAACGGGATTGTTAGGGGAGGGTGGTAATTGGGGGAGGATGGGGAGGGGAACACCCATATAGGGGAGGGGGAGGAGTTGGAGGGATGTTGTCCTGGAAACCGGTAGAGGGAATAAAAATTGAAATGTAAATAAGAAATACCCAAGTTAATAAAGATGGAGAAAAAAAAACATTATCAACTCTGCCTTAACAAATTATCTGCTGTAGACGTATTTGTCTTGTGAGGCACTGGGATAAGCCGTCTGCCCTTCCCTTACTTAGGACAAAGTGTGTGGTGCCGTTCTGGGGTAATCAGCAACGTTCACCAGAAGTGATGGCCTGAGGGCTTTTTGGGTTGTTCGTTTTAAATAATTATTCAGTTTGGAAAATAACACGATTAGGGAGTGCACTGTTGCAGGAAGTGTGCCCCTGAGACCCAGAAGAGGCTGCCCCCAGTGTTAAAGTGAGCTGTGGACTTCTCCTCAGCCAACACCTCTCTCAAAGGCCCCTAGCCTCTCCATGAGGGATGGCAGTGAAGACACAGTTGGAGGGAAATGGGCTCTGGTTGCAAATAAAGACCTTGAAGTCAGACCATGAGGTCTGGGAAACCTCAAGTTTACTCAAAAGTCAAAGTTAGTAAGAAAAGATTCATAATGACTCCAAGGTACTCATTAGCTTCCTGTGTTGTATCACCAGGATGGGACCACTGCTCAGTGGGAGCCATTGTTTAGGTCAAAACACTGACAAGGACACACAGCAGACATAGTTTTAAGCTAAATCTGAGGTAAAGCAGGATGAGATTTTTAGAAAGCAGACAACCTATTCCAAACCTCCTGCAACGTTGTAGAGCAATGGCAGACACCATTTTGTATGGGGTGCCCTGCTGAATTCAGGATGTAAGACAAGCCACCCTTTGTTTAAGAACTGGGTCTGAATGATCGCAAAGATGCGACCGTAAACCAAGGGTTCCTGGTTATTGTCAGTGTTGTTTTTGTTTTCTTCTGTTGATCATGTTCAGTGTATGTGGAGAGGCCTTGGGCTCATCCCTCCAAACTGACTTCCAAAGGTGGCTTTGTGTTCATGTTAGAAGCTCTTCTCTACCTTGCCATAGGAAACATGGGAGTAGAGATGTAGCCTGCTGCCATGTGGGTTATTTTGAACTCATACCAAGATTAAATATAGGATGCACAGTAATCAGACATCTTTCTTACCGTGTATAGAGGTCTTGTTTGTTTTAGAATATGTTCACTATTGTGTATGCTTAAGAAACAATGTGGTAGGGTTGGGGATTTAACTCAGTGGAGTGCTTGCCTAGCAAGCGCAAGGCCCTGGGTTTGGTCCCCAGCTCCAAAAAAAAGAAAAGAAAAAAAACAAAACAAAACAAAAAAAAACAATGTGGTACTATCAATATTGTTTGTTTCTTAGATTTCCGGGACACCCACCCGTCAATAATGCAGCACCCCCTTATGCATCAGGCCAGCCCCTGCCACAGTCATCTTACCCAGGTCCTGGGTCCACCTCCTCTGTCACCCAGCTGGGCAGTCAGTTCGGCTCCATGCAGATCAACAGCTATGGTAAGTGTGAATTGTCACTGTTTGTTCATGGTGCCTGTTCAGTGTTCTTTGTGCTGCTGGGGGTGAACCCAGAACCCCAGACACACTAGGCTACCACTGACCACTGAGCTTCATTCCCACCTCATCATTTCTTCTTTTTTAAGGCAGACGTAACTCTGGCACGACATGTTAAATGCTACCTTGTGCATAAACCATTGATACCATGTATGGCTCTGGTTATGTTTCTCCTGAGCATGTCGCTACTATTCTGATATAAACGAAGAACCCTCAAAGCACTCTGCATTCATTGCTGGAACAATAGAAAACCAAAAATGCTAATGTCACAAGTAAGCATTAAACAGAGTAATTATCTGAGGAATGGTGAGGTAGTTTCAAAATTGTATTGTTTAATACAAGACCTCAAGATTAAAAACAAAATGCTTATTTTTTTTCCTCAGAGAGTTTTAATTCTGTGTTTAGGTCCTTGGAAGAATTAAATCTCAGATGTCATAAACCAGAAAAGAGGAGAGAGCACAAACGCTCACTCTAGTAGCAGGGATGGCTACATGGCACACTTTAAGACAATGGTTCTCAACCTGTGGGTCAAAACCCCATTGTGGGTTGAATAACCCTTTCACAGGGATGGCCTAAGACCATCTCCATATCAGATGTTTATGTTACAATTCATAACAGTAGCAAAATTGCAGTTACGAAGTAGCAACGAAATAATTTTGTTTGGGAGTCTCTACAATATAATCCCACAGCATGAGGAGCTGTTACTGAAAGGTTGCAGCATTAAGAGGGTTGAAAACCACTGCTTTAGCTTTAAGGGATTCTGTCTCTGTCTCTGTCTCTGTCTGTCTGTCTCTCTCTCTCTCTTTCTCTCTCTCTCTCTCAGTTACTTTTCTATTGGTGTGATAAAACATTATGCCAGAAGCAACAATGGAGGAAAGGGTTTATTTCAGCTTATACTTCCAAACAACTGTATCCCTGAGGGAAGTCAGGCCAGGAATTCAAGGCAAGTACCTGGAGGCAGGAACATGGAGGCAGGAACTGAAGCAGAGAACCATGTTACTAGCCTCTCTGAAATGCTGGGTTCTCCTGCTGCAGCTGGGCTGTATTTTCACAAGTAGCCTCTCCTGGGCTCTCTTCAGGGACTCTGCCCTGTCACATGGCTCTGACCCTCAGCTTTTCCCCAGGACTCCTTCATTCCCAGAGCTTCAACTTCAATAGAGGTTGCACCTTGATCAATATCCTCTCCTGGTCAATCATTGTGCCAAACCTCAGTTGCTCTCCATGACTCTGTCCTGCCTTCAAAACCACTACCCCCTGGATACCAAGTTTGGCTGCCAGTGCAGGATAGTCTTGGTTTCCTCTGGACCACAGTCTGTGTGCTGACTCCAAGGAAGCACTCCCCCAGTGCCTCAGTGATCTGGGTCTTTTCTTAATCACAGCAGATCCTCTGGCCCCAGATGACCAGCATCCTTTTTTTTTCCAGCAAAGCAAACTTGTTCTCCTTTAGTCCAGTGGTTCTGGTCTGTTGTTCATTACAACCGGTTCTTCAGCTCCAGCTTATACCAAGGATTCCTAACATGACAATATCATACAAATGGCCCTAGTAGAGTCTTTGTTTTTCTCTGAAACTTTGTAAGTCAGGCCTCACAGAATTATCTTCTAAGTTCCAACAGAACAGCCCACTGATCTGCAAGAACTCAAAGGCCTTCCCAACCCAAAGTTCAAATGCTATGACCATCCAAAAAGACACATGGTCAGGTCTATAACAGCCATACCCCACAACTGCCTCCAATTTATGCCTTAGTTGGGGTTTTGTTGCTGTAATAAAACACCATGACCAAAATCAACTTGGGGAGGAAAGGGTTTATTTTGTCTTACAGCTTGTAGCCCAACCCCAGGGCAGTCAGGAAGCACTTGAGGTGGGAACCTGGACATGGAGACTGATACGGAGGCCGTGGAGGAGTGGTGTCTTACTGCCTTGCTCCTCACGGTTTGCTTGGCCTAATTTTTTTACAGAACTCAGGACCACCCACCTAGGAGTGGCACCGTCCACAGTGAGTGGGGCCTTTCTATGTCCATCATCAAGAAAATGTCCCGAAGGCCAGTCTGATGGGGGAAATTCTCTCAACTGAGGGTCCATCTTCTAAAAGGACTCTAGCTGCATCAAGTTGACATTAAGCTAGCCAGCATATTCCCTTACTACTCAAACCTAGTTTGTTAGAAGTAGTGATAACTACCTCCCAGAATATTTCTGATCTTTTCACGAATTTCCAGATGGATGACTTAGGAAGCAACTACATTGCACAAAAGACTAGGCCAGGAAACTAGCTGGGCTTCCAGTGTGAATGGCGAGCCTGCCAGCAGCCTGAACCTTCCCCCTTGTAAATCTGTCTGCTCTGAAATTGATTGGTCAAGTCAAACTCAGATGCTCTATACAGAACTTCTCTTTTGTAATCTAGATTTTATAGGATATATAGATGTTTTAAATTAGTGCATGGATCATGCGAAGTTAATGCAATTGGGTTAAAATATGCACTGTTAAGAAGTCTCTCACTGAATGGCTAAGATCAAAAACTCAGGTGTCAGCAAATGCTGGCGAGGATGTGGAGAAAGGGGAACACTCCTCCATTGTTGGTGGGATTGCAGACTGGTACAACCATTCTGGAAATCAGCCTGGAGGTTCCTCAGAAAATTGGACATTGAACTACCTGAGGATCCAGCTATACCTCTCTTGGGCATATATCCAAAAGATGCCCCAACATATAAAAAAGACACGTGCTCCACTATGTTCATAGCAGCCTTATTTATAATAGCCAGAAGCTGGAAAGACCCAGATGCCCTTCAACAGAGGAATGGATACAGAAAATGTGGTACATCTACACAATGGAATATTACTCAGCTATCAAAAACAATGCCTTTTTGAAATTCATAGACAAATGGTTGGAACTGGAAAATATCATCCTGAGTGAGGTAACCCAATCACAGAAAAACACACATGGAATGCACTCATTGATAAGTGGCTATTAGCCCAAATGCTTGAATTACCCTAGATGCCTAGAACACAAGAAACTCAAGACGGATGATCAAAATGTGAATGCTTCACTCCTTCTTTAAAAGGGGAACAAGAATACCCTTGTCAGGGAATAGAGAGGCAAAGATTAAAACAGACACAGAAGGAACACCCATTCAGAGCCTGCCCCACACGTGGCCCATACATATACAGCCACCCAATTAGACAAGATGGATGAAGCAAAGAAGTGCAGGCCAACAGGAGCCGGATGTAGATCTCTCCTGAGAGACACAGCCAGAATACAGCAAATACAGAGGCGAATGCCAGCAGCAAACCACTGAACTGAGAATAGGACCCTTGTTGAAGGAATCAGAGAAAGAACTGGAAGAGCTTGAAGGAGCTCGAGACCCCTTACGAACAACAATGCCAAGCAACCAGAGCTTCCAGGGACTAAGCCACTACCCAAAGACTATACATGGACTGACCCTGGGCTCTGACCTCATAGGTAGCAATGAATATCCTAGTAAGATCACCAGTGGAAGGGGAAGCCCTTGGTCCTGCTAAGACTGAACCCCCAGTGAGCGTGATTGTTGGGGGGAGGCGGCAATGGGGGAGGATGGGGAGGGAACACCCATAAAAGAAGGGGAGGGGAGGGGTAAGGGGATGTTGGCCCGGAACCGGGAAAGGGAATAACACTCGAAATATATATAAGAAATACTCAAGTTAATTAAAAAAAAAAAAAAAGAAGTCTCTCACTGGGGTTGGAGAGACAGCTCAGGGGTTAAGAGCACTTTCTGCTCTCATAGTGAACCCAAGTTCTGTTCCCAGAACCCACATGACTTCACAACTGCCTATACCTTTAGCTCCTTCTTCATTCAGTGTGTGTGCCTACACACACACACACACACAAGCACATGTGCACACAAATACTAAATGTTTTTAAAATAGAAATTCCTTGCTAAAACTAGAAGTGCTGCTTGTATGCTCTTCTGAAACTTTATATCTGAAAAAAATGCTCCAAGTAATATTTATATCACTTTCTGTGGGATAATTTTAATTTGTGCTCACCATATATACATGAAAACGTAATTCATAAACATGTCCTCTTGGTTCGAGTATGGAAAATCAATGTCTCTGCCACATGCTTTGAAGGCACCAGAGCTCTGAGAAGTGTGGCCTCCTCTCTTCCACAGGTGTGGGCGTGACTCCCCAGGGCCAGGGTCCGCCTGGCCCCCAGTCAGCAGGCGCCTTCCAGGGGCCTCCACAGCCTACACAGCCATCTATTCTGCAGCCAGGACCTCAGGTTCCACCACCACCACCCACCGCCATGAACGGCCCTGGTGCCTCTCCAATGTCTGCACCAGCTCACAGGCAAGATGGACTTCCTGCGCCTACTCCTCTGAATGCCCAGTATCAGCCTCCACCTCCACCAGGCCAGACCCTGGGTGCTGGCTACCATCCACAGCAAGGTAAGGTGGACAGGGTGAGGCCAAGGCGGGGCGGCACCGGGGGTGTCCTTAGAGGAAGTCAGATCTGTTTCTGTGTCAGTGTGCGGGGACAGTCGTCTCTGGAAGGCATCAGAAGACCGAGTTAAACAGGGAGTGTAGGGGCTGCCTTTGAGCTTCCTGCTTTATTTAACAAGATGAACTTGGTGGCGTGCTTCACAGCGGTGTGATATCGTCCGTGAGTCTTACGCCTGGGTCTGGAGGCTGTCATTTCTTCATTATCTTTTCTTAAGCAGCCAACTATGGACCACAGATGGGAGGTGCACAGCTGTCCTACCCAGGAGGTTTTCCTGGAGGCCCTGCACAGATGGCTGGGCCAGCACCTCAGCTCCAGAGGAAGCTTGATCCAGACTCCATCCCCAGCCCCGTAAGTGTCCTCTGTCTCCCACACAGGAGCTCTTCCGCTTGTTAGCATTGAGTCCTCCGGGGGCTGTGGAAGGTCTGGGACACTGGCCATAGGAGGGGCCTCTGTTCTCACCTGTACTGTATCGGGTGGAGGCATACTCGGGTTCAGAGCCTTCTGAGGGCTAAGAGGGAGGGCTTGGCCTTCTGATCGGGGAAACTGTAAGCCATATTGAAAGGGGAACAGATACAGAGACAGAAGAAGAATTTTGGCTGCTTTTATAATTCTTTAAACTTGAAGATTTGCGACAAAGTATCGAATGTTTATAACAAACTTTATGATTCATTGAAAATTCAACCTTTAGCAGCTCTTCCTACCTTTTGCTGTTATGTTTATGGCTTCATTTCTTGTGGCCTGATTAGGGAAGATCCCCACAGATGCTTTGTTCCCAATCAGGTGCTATCCTGGAAGGTTCTGGAAACTTCATGAGGTATGAACTACCTAGAGGAAGTCAGCCTTTGGGGGTATCTTGTCCCGAGCCTGTAGTGGTTTGAAGGACAATATCTCCTAGAGGATTATCTGTTTGGATACTTGGTCCCCAGCTGATGGAACTGTTTGGGGAGGCTTAGAAGGTGTGGCCTTAATTGAAGGAAGTGTATCACTGGGAGTAGGCTTAGCCAGCTAAAGTCCTTTTCCAGCTGCTGGTTACTCTCTCTGCTTTGTGCTTGTGGTTCAAGATGTGAACTTTCAGCTTTCAGCTTCCTGCGCCTACCACAGTGCCTACCACATTCTGCCACAATATCCCTGCTGTTATGGACTCTAACCATCTGGAACCATAAACCTAAATAAACTCTTAGTCCTGTAAATCACCGTTTCCAGGATCTTTTAGCACAGCAACAGAAGAAGATTAATACATGGCCCCTTTCTGTTGTGCATGGGGCCAAGCAGCCCTGGACTGAGTCCTCTGAAACAGCCCACATAAACCTTTCTTCCGTTAAGGTGCTTATGCCAGAGACAAAACGTCTTTAACTAAAGCACAATCATTTGATTATTGTGTTAAAAATGTGTTTACCTTGAGCTTATTTTGAATGCCCATGTGGTTTCAGATAACCTCCCCCAACTCTTGTTCTCCCCAGGTCTATTCCTGTTACAGTTTCAGGCACTTTTAATATCCTTGCAGATGAACTTCCCAGTTCCCTAGCCTCCCAGGTTTCCACCTTCTCCTAACCTTTCCCAGACCTCACCCCAGGTCCTGTGACCACCAATTACCCCTGAGAGCATTGCATTCCATCTACTGCCTCCTGACCTTGTAGCTTATTCCCTTTGAAACCCAAAGCAACTGCTCTCTCCAGCGGATCTTACACACCTAATAATTTTCTTTGGCTTACATGTCTTTATCTCTTAACCATGTGTTTGTGTTGGCAGGTGAATTTGCGTTTGTGCCTTTGTATTTGTGTGTTGTACGTGAGTGTGCCTGGGTGTGTTTGTGAATGTGTAAGTCTCTATGTGTGCATGTGCATGTGTTTGTATGTGTTGTATACAGGTGTTCGTGTGTGCCTGAGTGTGTCTATATGTGTTTGTATGCACATGTGTCCTTTTTGTGTGGGTTTATGTGTGTAGAAGACTGTATGTATGTATGTGTGTGGTGTGTGTATATATATGTGTATGTATGTGTGCTTGTATATATGTTCATATGCATCTGTATGTGGTATCTGTACATGTATGCATATGTTTATGTGTAGGTATGTGTATATGTTTTTATGTTTGTGTATATGTGTATAAATGTCTGCATGTGTATGGTATGTGCATATATATGTGTGTATGTGTGTGGTATGATTACTTGTAGGTGTTTGTATGTGTATATATGTATGTGTGTATATGTATATATATGTGTGTGTATATATATATGTATGGGGGGTTCTTGTAATTGCCTGACACCTCTCCCCACTTAGTGTTAGGGTGCCACAATACTTAATCTTTGGAATGCCTTTTCTTTGTGGACATTTAGTCTCTACTCTTCTTGGACATTTAGTCAATATCATTCAGCCCCAAGAACCAGCAGCTGACATCAACTGAGAGCATTTCTGGAATTCTTGTTCTTGGGCCACATTCAGATTGTGGATGGTGGGTACACTGAAAAGAGAGGGGCACACTACTCGAGGTACTCTCATTCTTGGGGCTTCCAGCAAAAATGTGGATCCTCATAAAGAACTTTTCCCTGAAACCCAGCCCTAGCCTACCTGCCAGCTCCTTACCTGTAAAGCCTCAGACTAATCACGGACTCTCTCACACCTTCCTCTAATCCTATGATTAATTCCAGCTCTGTTCATCAGCTCTCCGTGGTGCAAGCCCAGCTGTATGAGACTCTGAGAGCCTCCTAACTAGCCCCGAAGTCACTGTGCCCAGGCTGTCCATCCAATTTAAGTCAGAGCAGATCCAAGCTCAGAACAAAGCTTGCCAGCACTCTTCTTTTATAGCTCGCAGTCAGTTCTTATGATTCCTCACACAATGCTCCACTGTTGGCCACTTCTGACTCCCCACTCCCCTCACAACATGTGCACACAAATACCAGATGCCTCTGATGTGGTCTCTCCTTTCCTAGGCATATGCAAGGCCTGACTCATACGGTCCTCATGTCTTTATTACCCTCTCAGTATCTCTGGAGTGATACTGGGGCTGGAGTATCATGTCTCTTCATGTCCACAATATCTAACTGCCTGGCAGAAGGCACATTAATTTGTACAGTTACTTGTCTGCCGCCATTCTTCTAGACTTGAACATCTGCTCCATAGGGCAAGATCTAGTTCGTCCACTGCTGTCCTCAGCACCTAAACAGAACCTGCTGCTCATGCTCGGTGGAGGGGGTGGGGAGGAGGGCAAACATTAATGAGAAGAAGGAGAAGCAGGTGCTGTGGTTCGTCATGAACATTGCAAGTGTTTATGTGCAAACCAGCCCCATGTTGTTTATCTTGGAGAAATCACAGGATGCCAGATGGAGCCTGTTTGTTTTCCTATGATGAAAACAACACATTTTTGTTAATGAAATAAACTCTTTCTTCTTGGAACAATTCCACGCTGCAATCCCGAGCGAGGGACCTAAGGCAGTTGACCCTTGACTGGTGGTCTTAGCCTCTTTATGGTATGGTGAAAGCTGCACTACTGAAGGTCTCCCTCACCCTCTTCTGCATTGCAAGAGACTGTTCAGGGGTTGTGTTCTTCCCCTCTTCCTTTCACTATGCACGGTTCAAACAGTCCTACCTCAAGCAGCCCCACTAACTGGCCGGGCATCCTAAGTTGCTGCTTCTTCTTCTGATACATTTCTTCCAAGAGCAGCGCCCCCTGTTTCCTCTCCCGATTGTGTTTTATGGTTCCACAACACTCATGGGAATGACGCCTGTGGCACATCTGAGGGGAGGGAGAGATCTGGATCTTCTGAGAGCGCTTTGACATCATCACATGTCACCGTGGACCATCTCAGCCCACACGGGCAGGTCACAGCCGAGTCACCGTTGGAGTTTCTGCTTATTGTCTCATTTCCGATGCTGTTTTTCAAGAGTGTGTGTTTAGGGTAAACCAAAAGCAATATTTTTTTTTAGCAATGGCTAGAACTATTTGATAATTACACTTCTCTGTGTCTTATTTTGAGGAGGTGTGGATTTAAATAGTAATGACTATCTATAACGTCGTTTCTTTGGGGACGGGGCTTTGCCAGTTGTGAATGGATAGTTTGAAATAAGGTTTTGGGAATATGGTCTACAGATTAGTGTGTGTGTACGCGACTGTGTCACGACAGTGTCTGCCTTAGACTTTGTTGGTCGGAACGATTACGCTAAATGCTAACATTTAATAATATAAAAGTTAGCCTTATTTTGAGTAGCCCAATTAGCTTGTGGTTAAATAATTACAGTGTTTTGATGATCCGCACACTTCTTTCTCGTGGTAGCATCTTGTCTGTGTCTTGCTGTGGTAGCAATGTCTGGAACACATTCTATATCTTTGTGTTTGTAACTATTCAAGCTCTGAGGAAGGCAGACGGCAGACAGATAAGGGTTTATATTCAGGCTTGGTCGGTTGCCAATATTCTTGGAACCCATGATACCGGCACCATCTGTGCTGGTTGAGGCTGGAGCAGAAGAGAACACTTCAGAGTTGGTTCAAAGTTGGCATTCATTTTAACAGTGGGAAACTGTGTATCTTTTAATTTTTATTGCAGACTACGTGCTCTCCATCTCCGCCTTCTTATTCCCAGGTTCTCTGCTGTTGTTTTCTTCCCCTCCCCCACTCCTTTTCTGAAGAAAGTGAGAATCTGGAGCGGAAAAGGAGATGGAGGAAGACAGTCCCTGGGGTTACTCTTGGTACCCCAAGAAGTATTCATTCTACTCAATTTTGCTCGCCCTTTTTTTTTACCCTAGACAGTTATAACAAAAAGAAAAAAATTAGAAAGAAATCTGTTCTAGTCTTCACCAGCAAATATTATTAGTAGAGAAATAAATATGTTTCTATGTTAGATGGCAACATTTAGGGACCTTTGCTCCTGAAGATTTCTAAATCTGCACCCCAAACCTTATATTCCCTGCACGGGTGGGGCAGGGGGACTTGAGAGGCAAGACTAGGAATAAGATGGATTCTCAGTACAAGGTAGGCAGCTTTAACTCACATTATATATGATTTCTTTTCTAGTTAGTAATTTTTGATTTATGATTTTTAGAATTTTCTTTTGATTGCAAAATGTAGTTTCTTTTTAAAAAAAGTTTCAAATTTCTTTTCTCTCTGAGGTATTTTTCAAATGCCCATCCATGGTTATGATAAATAAGATAAGACACAGTAGAATAAGGATCTCTGAAAGATCGGAGTCTGAGGTGAGAGTATTACAGAATAGACTTTGGATATTTGATAAATTTTGGTCTAAAATTGTGAAAGTAAATGAAGATAAGACTGAAGACAGGCTAGATTGATTTGTCTGAGGAAAATCAAAGGATTTTTTAAAGACCTCCTCTCTCTTCCTCATTTCTGCTCCCCACTTCTCTCTTTCTCTTTGTTCCCCCTGCCCCTTTCTTGGTTCTTCTTTCTCCTAAGAGGGAGGAGGAGGAAGGGACAAGCCATTGTCTCTTTTAATTGCTTTCAGGAAGAGTTGTTCCTAAGTTTAATTCCTTCTTAACATCTTGTTTGTCAGATTCAAGTGATCGAGAATGACAGGGCCACCAGAGGCGGACAGGTCTATACCACCAACACCAGGGGCCAGGTGCCTCCACTGGTCACCACCGAGTGTATGATTCAAGATCAAGGTATTTATTTTCAGTCACTTTTGGGGGGAATGGATGTCTTACTGTTTAAAAAAACAAACAACAAAATACCCTGACTGCAGTCATCAATGCTCTTATAGAGAGAATAGACTATTTCCCTATTAGTCCTCCAAGAATCCAAAAGGTTCGGTCAGTAGAATTATATTCTCTGCTGTAATAGTCCAGAGAACTCGGAGTGGTATACAATACAATATATTTGCTTGTTTTAATTCAAATTGTGATTTATAGTTTAAGGTAATCAGTCCCCTACTAGAGTTGACTTTGGGTAGGTACCCTGCTGGCATCATGAGTGGAAAAGAGGGGCTAAATTCTGACAACCAGCCAGATCACCTGTTGTAGCATGAGGATACATGAGGATACTGTTTTCAACAATTCTCCTAACATTTGGTTCTTTGTGACTCTCCCTCGGTCTTTCTTCACTATCTTAGTTTGCTTGCTGTTGCTATGATAAAGCCTGTGACCAACCAATTTGAGAACGAACGGGTTTACCTGGCTTGCACTTTCATTTCACAGTACATCATTGAGGGAATTCAAAGCAGGAAGGAAAGCAGAGACTGTAGAGGAACTGGCTTACTCCACATTCTCTTGCTCAGCCTGCTTGGTTATAACCACCCAGGGTGATCTGCCCGGGGATGGCACTGTATCAGTGAACTGGTCTCTTCCGCATCAATCATCAGTCAAGAAAATGCCCTGCAGCCTTGCCTACAGGCAATCTGATGGAGACCAAAAAATTAACCGGGATAATAACCCCCTCCCCACCAGTGTTTACTTTCTAGTTCCCTGGAGTCTAACAGGTACCCCAAGTTAAGTAGGCAATCTAAAGATTTGACACCGAGATCCATAGATGAGTGAGAACCTCTGATGTTCATCTTCATGGATCTGGGTTACTTCAGATGACAGTGTGTTTTCCAGTTGTATCCATTTATTTACAGATTTCATAATTAATTCTGTATGACATTCATAGATATCATATTTTATTATCTATTGATGAGTTGGAGGCGTTTACTCTGTTTCCATGTCCTGGCTGTTGTGAATAGAGCAGCTATGAACGTGGATGCGTGTGCTTCTCTGTAGTAGGATATCGTCCATTGGGTAGGATAGCTGGGCCAGGGGACAGCCATATTGATTTCCATAGTAGCTGTGCCAGCTTGCTCTCCCACCGACAGTGCCCAAGGGTTCCCCTTTCCCCACATCCTCACCAGAATTTGTGACTGTATGGTTTTGTTTTGTTTTGTCTTTAACTCTTAGCCATTCTGATTGAATTAAGACGAGACCTCAAAGTAGTTTCAATTTGCATTTTTCTGACGGCCAAGGATGATGAGTGCTTGTAAAAATATTTCTTAGCCATTTTTCTTCTCCTGAGAAATATTTGTTCAGTTCCATAGCTCACTTTTTTAATATAGTTGTTTGTTTTATTGGTATCTGTGGTTGAGTTCTTATATATTATGCAGTAATCCTCTGCCACATGTGTAGCTGGCAAGATTTTTCCCAATCTGTAGGCTGCTTTCTCTTCAGTTGATTAACAGTTTCCTTTGCTGTAGAGAAGCTTTTTAATTTTATGAAGTCACCCTTGTTGATAATTGGTCCTATTTCCTGGGTGACTGGAGTTCTATTTGGAAGGTCCTCACTGGAGCCTAAATCCTGACATGTCCTCTCTACTCTTCCTTACCTGAGCGTAGATCCTGATGTGTTCTCCTTACACTTCCTTACCTGAACCCATATCCTGACATGTTCTCCCTATTCTTGCTTGTCTGAGCCTAGATCCTGATGTGCACTCTCTACTCTTCCTTACCTGAGCGTAGATCCTGATGTGTTCTCCTTACACTTCCTTACCTGAGCCCAAATCCTGACATGTTCTCCCTATTCTTGCTTGTCTGAGCCTAGATCCTGATGTGCACTCTCTACTCTTCCTTACCTGAACCCATATCCTGACATGTTCTCCCTACTCTTTGTTTTACTAGTTCCAGAGTTTAGGTTTTAATGATGAAATCTTTAATCCATTGGAAACTGATTTGTATCCAGGGTGATCAGGATTACCAGTTTTCCTAACACAATTTGTTAATGATGCTATCTTTTTGAGGAAAAACCCAAAATTATTTTGATGACTGAAATATTCTTCATGGATATTATTTCAATTCTCCTGTGTGCCATACAATACAGGTATTTGGTCAGAAAATCTAATGTATATTGAAAAGTGATTATGATGATTTAAAAAGTAACATTTCTATTACAAGCAGAATTTTAATATATAAATTCAATTTACAAAGTTAAGAAAAAGTGAAACAAATTGCAATTATATTTGACAAAGTCTCACTTGATGGTATGAGATGGTCTACAGATAATTGCATGCCCATGGCAGATGTCTTAGCAGAAGTGGGAAGGAAGAGGTGATTGTTGGAGCCGGAAAGATGGCTCAGCAGTTAAGAGCACCAACTGTTCTTCCACAGCACCCAGGTTCAGTTCCTAGCACCCATGTTAGGCAGCTCACAGCAGCCTGTAACTCTGGCTCCTGGGGCTCTAGTGCCCTCTTCCAGCCTTCATGGGCACCTGTATAGATATTCACCCCCACAACCCCCACCAGACAAACACTTCCAGAAACAAAACTAAAACTAAATCTTAAGAGAAAAAATGACCGTGAACCGAAAACTGTATTCTTTCACCTCTTTATGACTTTGTTTTGTGTCTTCCATAAACCCTCTTAAGTCTGTATTTGAACCACACTGAAGCCCAGCTTATGGAAAATAATAATAGTAATAAAACATTTCTTTCCTATCTCTCTAGTAAAGCTTGGTAGTCTTCTGCATGTCCCTGGAATGTAGATCACAGAATGTTACAACATTACACTTTTTTAGAAAAAAAAAAAAAAGAAGAAGAAAACTGTATAGATAAGAATGAATTGTTCAGATGTGCTTTTGTTGAAGTATCTTAGAGCAGATATTTATTCTAACCAAGATTCGTCTGTGTGATTTTGAATGATCCAGGCCACTCAAGCCCCCGCTACATTCGCTGTACCACCTACTGCTTCCCATGCACGTCAGACATGGCCAAGCAAGCCCAGATCCCACTAGCAGCCGTCATCAAACCCTTTGCTGACATTCCATCAAACGAGGTAAGAACAAGTAAAACAGATTCAGTAATTTACCTGCCTACTCCAAAATGTGTCTTGACAGGTTTTTATTACACATTATTCCAAACCCCGGGAAAGTGGCTTAAATGTGTATGTCAGAAGTAGCTAGCCATACAATTCATCTGTAAATCTTATGAGCAGTATCACATAATGCCCTGGATCCTAATCATGATGCTCTGAGTCATATTTTGATCCACCATGATAGAGTACCCAAAAAGTGTTATCTAGGGGAATGTTGTGTGGTGACAAACCACGGACTGTCTGGGAGGCCTTATGCCCATTTCAGGGCCCTGCCATGGAGGTGTTCTGTTGGGAGAAGTCCTTGATCTTAATACATCTGCTTCAATCGTTACTGTGCCAAAATGCTCATAAACTAAATGTTAGAAACACAGCAGAGATAAATCTATATGTATAATTGTTTGTAGGGATATACCCGATATATAGTTTAGTAGTAAAGCAAATTAGAAAAGCGGCTCATATTTAAAATCTGTGGTTACAGGTTGCTGTTAATATTGATCAAGCACTAGGGTTGCTGGGGTACTTGATCATGATATCTGGACTGACAGAATTCTGTTCCTCATGGCAAGTGAGGCCTTGATGTGACTGATCACAGGAGTGCGGCCCCTTGGCCTGACCCATTCTATTCCATTAGCTGTGCTACAAGTTAGAGATCCCACTCCCCACTCCAAGGACCCTCAGTCTCTGGACTAGGGATCCTTAGATGGAGGCTGATCTATTATAAGGAGTAGCATCTAAGGAGAGAAAAGATCCTTTGCTGGAGGGAACGGCTCCTCTTTCCAAAGGAAGGGAAGGAGGGGAGGAGGGGAGGAGGGAAGGAGGGGAGGAGCGGAGGAGGGTGCTCACCCAAGGGAAGGAAGAAAGATGACTTCCTTGGCTCCCATGCATACAGTGGTCTTCCTATGCTGCAGGATCTCTTCTCTTGAGAATGGGCTGAACTGAGGAGAGTGGGTCAAAGGGAGGCCTGGGACTGCCCTTAGAACCCCAGAATCCACATGCACCATGCTCAGTGCGCAGCTCAGGAAGCACACTGAGCAATCTTGGTCTCTCCAGTCTCTGTCTGAGCAATGCTATACAAGGCTTTATAACTTCGTTAAAAATTGTTTTATGTTTATATGTGTCTGATCCATCTATAAGTACTCGAGGAGGTCAGAAGAGGGTGTCGGATCCCCTGTGATAAAAGTTACAGATGGTTTGTGTGTTGCTGTGGGTGTTGGGAATAGAACCCTGGGACCTCTGCAAGAGCAGTCAGTGCTCTTAACCACTGAGCCATCACTCCAGCTTCATCAAAATTCTCTAAAGAAAAAATTCAAACTCCTTGAGAAGGATAACATAAGCCACCATGTACTGACGAACAGATCCTGTGTACAACATGTGGAGCTTAATTAAAGTGAGCTGTAGGTATTTGCAACAATGTATGGAAGGGAGGAAAGACAAGAAAACTGTAATAATTCCGTGTCATCGTGGAAACACCACTAATGGTTGTTACCTGTCACGCGTCTACACTGGTGTGTGTGTGTGTGTGTTTGTGTGTGTGTGGTTTTTTTTTTTGGAAGCATCTTATGGTGAGTTGTCAATGTCTGATATTCTTCACTCATCACACATTATTAACTAGTGTCCAATATCAGCTTACTGAGACGGAATTAGTTTACTAATATACTCCTCTTGTGGTCTGCGGACCAAACCCAAGATCTCGTGCTTAAGAAATGCGTATCTTCTTATGGGGGCAATGAGTAGAGTGTGGTGGTTTGAATATAGTGCCCTGGTAATACTGGGTAATGTATATGAGTGCGTGGTCCCCGCTTGATACACTGTTCAGAAAGGATGAGGGAACGTGGCCTCCTTGGAGGAGACAGAGCTTTTTGGAGTAGGCGTGTTGCTGGGAGTGGCTAAAACAAAAACCAAAGAAATGCATGACTTAGCAGTGCTGGATACATTCAGCAAATCCGTGTACCTGTGTAACCTCAATGTCTACCTAGATCTAAACCATCACAGTGACTCTAGAGAAGCAGCTCATGCTCCTCAGCCCTCCCCACCCTTCCCATCACCTCCCTTCTTTGGTATTCACTGTTCCGATGTTTTCTAGGACAGACTTGCATTTCTCATCTAGTGCCTTCCACAGCTAAGGTTCCAGAGGACAGAAACGCCCTGAAACTGTTTTCTCTCTCACAGCACTGTGCGTTTCACGGACCAACAGTCTTTCTTTTTGCTTCTGAGAAGTATTTCATTATACAGATATGCCAGTCTGCTTACGTAGTGTTTTACTGGTAGACATCTGGGCTTTTTCTACCTCATTAATGAAAGCGCTGTGAACATGTTGTCCATGTCCTTCCATGAACATATGGTCATTTTTCTTAAGCTAACATCTACAAATACATCTCAGCCCCCTAAGGTAACACTCAGTGGTTTTATAGGAAACTCACAGACCATTTTCCAAAGCGGTTACATCATTTTGCTCACCTTGCACTAACCTGCCAGGTGCTCCATCCACATCTGCCCTAGGGTTCAGCGATGTCTCTGTGTAATGTTAGCAATCGGGATGAGAATGTAGAAGAAACGATGAGCTATGCTTCACTTCAAGTTCTGTGATTTGAGCTAGATTCAATTTAAAAACTGTACACTGGTTATTACACCACCCATATGCACATCATTAATAAGTGTTAATATTTGTTACATTGAGATTTTAAGAGAATGAACACATCCTAGGTGTATATAATTTCCACTTTTCTGAGACCCATTCATTTTTTTCTCCCCTTTCTCTAGGGACAAACACAGATACACTTGATGTTTGTCCTTACCTTATGGCAATACATAGCATTAGTTTTCACTTAGCTGAGATGGTGACATTTGGATAATGAAGTGTGAAGTCACAGAGCAGGATCCGAGTCGCTTCCCTCACTACCATCCCACCACCGCTTTTCAGACAGCTCTTACCTATTTTTTTGAGATTCCTTTTACACTTACAATATACGTATTTATAAAATATACATATACGTATGTGTATTCATCCCTTGACAAAGTCAGTATGTAAATGACTATATTAACGCTGGCACAGCTGGGTGTTGCTCTCAGGGTTTCTGCTTTTCCTTAGTGTGTCGTGCCCTGGTCCCGTGCTGCTGTTTATAGAGCTGCATTACCCTTAACAGCAGGGAGGCACACCTGTAGGAGGAGAAACATTGTTACCACTTAGTAAGAGAAACATCCTTACCACAGTGTGTTCCAGTGTGAGACTCTCGCTGATTCTAAAACCACCCGGCCTTTGTAGCAAGAGTCCTGATGTTGATCCGCCGTGATCTCATAAATGTTTCTGGAAGAATCATGGTTCTATTCCTCCTTGGGGGTGGGATTGATGAAGATGGACTTTTGCTGCTTTGCCTTTGATACCTGTAACTTTTCATAATCAGAAGATGAGTTTATGTCATAAAAGCTACCCTAAGAATATGCAAAGTAAGAAAACACTGCAGGTAGAAGTTATGTCGTGTGTCAAAATTGTGGACGTGGGATTTCAGCCCCTGACAGTGTCCTCGTTAGGTATCCGGTGCTCAATGCAATGGATTTGCCTGATTTTTAACTAGGCATGTATAAAACTACTCTTAGTCTGCTCCTGAGATAGCTGACTTAGATCAAAACTCCCTAGAAGGGGTTTGGGGTTCAGTCAGTAAAGTGGCAACTTCATAAGCATAAGGACCTCAGTTTTGATCCCTGGTCCCTAAGTAAAAGCTGGGCACAGCAGTGCAGATCTGTTGCTCTAGGACCTGAGCAGAAGAGACATGAGGTGGTCCTAGGGTATTGATGGAGAGCCAGTCCAGCTGAATTAGTGAGTTCAGGTTTAGTAAGAGACCTTGTCCCCAAAATAAGTTGACAGCCATGGAGAAAGATACCCAGCATTGACCTCTGTTCTTTGTATATATGTATACATATATACATATATTCCCATACACATAATTACACCATACACAGACATGTACTCACCCAAAGAGACATGCACATGCTCTTGGAACAGAATAAAACTCAACAGTGGCAGGCTGATGACATGTGTCTCCTTACATATCTTATGTTTGTTTCCATAGGTTTTTGTTGTTTTGAGATGGTGTCTCATGTAGACTGGTTCTTATCTCACTGTTCTAATCCTCCTGTCTCCACCTTCTGAGGGAGGAGTGTGGTATGGGGCTAGACCCAGATCCCCATGCATACTAGTCCAGCATTCTGCCTGCTGAACCACACTCCTAGTCCCCAACCTTCCTGTTGCCATCTTAATATTGATAATGTAATTTAATATTAATAATGTGATATTCAATAATGTGCTTCTGAAATCTAAACCTGACATTCAAGGAGATTTTGGATGTTGTTGGGAAAAAAAATCTTTCAGCCATTAATCCAAGCCTTACCCCAAATTAAGTCAATAGTTTTAACAGGATGCTATCCACCCTCAAGGCTTTTGTGCCAACTTGAGCTCCAGGAAAGTCTCCGAGGTCCAGAAGCCATAAGCAGTTGAGGTTATGCTGATTGCTGACTTTGGAAATCTGACTTGTGGGGAAGCTGGACTTGAGAATAAGAATATATTCTGTCAGTGTTTGTAGATGGTGTACACTGAGCAGCTGGATGTGTTCAACAGTGCTGCCTCCTCTGTGCAGGCTCGTGCTGCCAGGAGCTCTGCCCTTTCCTTCAGAGAAGATCGCTTTGAATGGACAGAGATGAGGAGGGACACTATGCCTGTTACGGCGATGTCTCCTCGGTGAAGAATTGCCTACCGAGAGAAACACGTTCATTTTCGCTGATTGAAACAGAAGTAACAGAATAGGGGTGTGAAAGGGTACCAAAGCTCTACGGAGCCTTTCTTGGAGGGCATATTTTGAGGAAACGTCTACTCCATGGCCTGGACCTAAATGTGGAGAGGAGACACTGACAGTGGAGAGACACTATTGAAAATCTGTGCTAGTCAGCCTGGTGATTATCCCCATTTTAGAGATGAGGAAACTAAGGCAGAGTTAGGTGTGCTGTAAAGGTCAGCAACTAAGTCAGTCAGATGCCAAAGTTCTTTAAAGATCTATTCTCACTTTCTCTCACTCTCTCATTCTCGCATATTCTCTCTCTCTCCCCATCCCTGCCTTGCTCCCCGTTCCTCCTTTCTTCCTTCTTCCCTCTCCTCCCTCCTTCCCTCCCTCTTTCCCTCCCCTTCTCTCCTTCCCTCTTTCCTTCCCTCTCCTCCCTCCTCCCCTCCCTGCTCCATTCAATTCCTTGTCACATACTCAGATGCTTCTCATAGAAACATGTTCAAAAGTGAATTTCTGCTCTCTGCCTGTTCACTCTGCTGGATACCAATGAATATCACTGCCACTTGTCTAATGGTTCAGGTTAGAAACCAAAACTCAGTAAATATAGTTGGTAGAAAAAAATGAAGGGCAAAGCTGTTTTTGTGTTTTATTATTTGTTTGTTTGTTGTTGTTGTTTTGTTTTGTTTTTGAGATAGGATCTCACTATGTAGAGTAGGTTAGCCTACAGAGATCTACCTGTCTTCTGAGTGCTAGGATTAAATATGTGAGCCACCATGCCTAACCCTCAAGAAAATAAATTTTCAAATACGTTTCTTGGGAGTAGAGATATGGCTCAGTGGATAAGATCACTGGCTGGTTTTCCAGGATCACAGGTTTGATTCCCAAAACCAACATGGTTACTCACAACCATCTAAAACTTTAGTTCCAGTGTGTCTGACGCCCTCTTCTGGCTTCTGTTGGCTCTAGAACATTCAGGCAAAAACATTCAATACATAAAATAAAAATAAAATAAAAAGACTAAAGTAAAATACCTTTCCTAAGAAAATGGATTGTTTGAATACAGTTTTCCATATGAATATCATTCAAAATTAGTTCCCCCTGTACTAGGTGACTTATTGTTTTTGGATTTCCTAAATGGTTAGATTTTATTTGGTGTGGGCTCACAGGACCATCATCACCACACTGTGTAGAGCCTTTCTGAGTAATCTTCTGGTTTGGCATTTCTCAAAAGAATTTATGGAGCCCGGCTTTTTAATCATCGGTTCTGTTGTTTGACAAAACCTTTAAAAGTATGCATTGTGTTAGCGACAGCCTGTAAAAATAACCCTTGCCAGGCAGTCATCATCAGAGACCGTTCCTGCCAGCATTTGCTTTGGAGATGGCGGCTGCTTCCAAGGGCAGGGCTGGCTCACCCGTGTCTAACCTATCACACTGCGTACCACAGAACCTTAAGTTTTAGACTGTGTTTTAAGTGGGGCTCATTTCTAGGTTCAATGTAGTTAACCCTGAGGGATTTTTTTTTTCTCGTCAAGTTACTGGTCATGTTTACAGTTTTGTTACATCTTTTTACTTTTAATGCAGTATGTTAAAAACTGAGGTGGAAATCCTCTTGGTGTCAAGTTCTAAAAGGTCAGTTGTGAGTAATTTCATTTGAATGTTTTTTCTAAGAAATACGAGATCTTTACAGTTTGTGCATCCGTCTAGGTAGATATGTAATGAGTCACTTGCATTCTGATCCAGATGTCCATATGGCAGGCTTCTATTTGGTCTATGGCCGATTGTGTGTACTTTTAAATCATAAGCGGATATGATAACAAGGTCCTTGGCTTCCTCGTTGGCCAGCAGTGATGAGCTTTGGTCCATTGCTCTACACTTTGCTGTTATCTTTGTTACTTTATGCTAGGAACTGAACTAGACTTTGGAGCTAGGGAGAACACTCCAGCAACTCTTGTCCAGGACAAGAGAATTTTGCAAACGTACAGCTGCTTTTTTTTTTCCCAGTGTGAAAGGAGGGTCTATAAATCTACTCTTGCTTGTGGAGCTCACTTTATGGGACATTTTATCTGAGATGTGGTTTAATAAAGAAGCTTGTCTACTGTTTATTACTCTTTTAGTCCTTTCTCTGAGTGAGTTCATGTTATAACTCATTATATTTGAAGATGGTAGCCTTGGAAAGCAGTAGGAATTATGTCCAAGAGCTGTCAGGTGGTGTCACCAGATAAAGGAAATGAACCTGGCACCAGTGTATCCTGTCAGGGAAGGTCTTTATATCCACGTGGAAGGAACTGATCGCCATGGTCATGCACTGAAGTCCCAGCCAGTACTGCATGCCCGAGGTGACAGATTTTGGCAGAGCAGTTACTCTGTTTAATACACCAGAGGAAAAACATTCCATCTCCCTAGAGCATAGTTTATGTCAGGATGACCCTGTGCATCCATCCTCCTTTCAGGAAAATTCCAGCTTGTAAAGCACATGTCACCCTCTTCCTCCCCTTTCTTGTCTCTCTTTTCTTTTATGATGAAGCCCTGCAGGTTTAGGCTGTTTAACGTCTGTTCTGTCCCGGGGCCAGGGATCGATGCTGCTGGAACTCTGGTTGGAAACAGTTCTTCAGGCTCCACTGGGCTGGAGTTAGCTGAGGTTTTATTTGGTTAATTTTGAAAAGGGCATTCCTTTTTCTTACTAAGGGCAGAGAGGGCCCTTTTGTTCCTCTGAGTTCATGAATGAACTTGTGTCGTGGTATGAAGCCAGATTTTCATATTCCCTGAAGACCGAGATAATCCAGAATTCGCCAGTGAGCAAACAGGATCTCCTTGGGGTTGCATACACAAAGTTCAACTAAAGAGCAGGATTATGGTTAGTTTATAGATCTTTAGGTGTCTAAAGTAATCTTTTCAGCATAACTACTCATAATTGGGTCTGTTGGTAAATGTGTGGCTAGTGAAGTGTAAGTTTGTATCATATATTGGCCTCTTTGTTTTATACTTGCAAATGACTGTAGTCTGTTTATAACTTTACCTTCCTACAAATTCTGTGGGTAGTAAAAAAAAATCTAGAATTAGAATCTAAAATTAGAATCTACTTATTAAAGTGTATTTTTAGTAAGCTTATCAATATTTGTAAGAACTGACTTAGCTCATTCTCTCACTTATTAATGAGAAAGACTAACCAGAAAGGACAGACAATAAGACAGTTATGAAGAATCTTAGGATGTCTACGGAAGTGTTCCCAAATGACTTCATTCCCCAAACCGTAGAATATGGCAACCAATTGCTAAAACCCAGGCAAGGAGCCTGTGGGTGATCGCAGGCCTCTGCTGGGGTTTGCTGTCGGGACCTTGGGCCTCCATTTCTGGGTCAGGGTAGTTACAGGCTGCAGGACTAGAAAGCACTTGCAGCCTGTCACTTGTCCACTCTGCTGGGCACCCAGCCTGCACTGCCTTATGTTTCTGTGATTCATATGTTATTAGAAATTCATGTGGGCACACGTAAATATCTATGTTCTATCAGTAAACTACTACAAAACATTGTGGTCTCTCTAGTTCCTTTCGGAATTTAAAGGAGGCTTGCGACTTAAATTCCTTTTGAACAGATGTTTCAAAATCCCGAATTGACCTTAAAGGCATGCGCTATAATATGGTCCAAGCTTTCCTGCAATAGTTCACATATGTTGACCAAAGAAAAGACTTGGAAAAGTACATATCCTGAAATAGAAATAACAGCGATGGATAAGACATTTAGGGTGCCTTTATTGTATAAGGTTACTTTGAAACCAAATCCTAATCTCTCTGCATTTTGGATCAGTCTTGTGACTGTGCTGCGAACAGGTCTGGCAGCTAAAGAATTTGGCCACCCCCTTCACAGAGCTGCACCATCACGCTATAGCAGGCTGTGGTGAATTCACATCTGTCAGGGCAAAGCTTTTTGGAATTCTGTAGAAGTTATAGTTTAGAAACAAAATGTATTGAGCCAATTTTCTTGATCACAAAGGTATTCTCTTTACTTTTTCATTTTTGTTGGATGAAGGATGATCTCAGAAAAATTAATAAAGAAAAATATCTTGCCGTATTTTAATGTACAAGGAAAGTAAGTTTGTGGTTTTCAGCCTGGTGGCTGGGGGTGCTGTGTTCCACATCCTGAGGTTAGACAAGAGACCAGTTTCTCTGGGAGGAACTGAAACAAGCCACCTGAAGGGGAGCTCCCTAACAACACATGCTCGCTTTCCTCCTCATCCTCGTCCTCATCCTCGTTTCGTCCTCATTCTCTTCTTCCTCTTCCTCTTCCTCTTCCTCTTCCTCTTCCTCTTCCTCCTCCTCCTCCTCCTCCTCCTCCTCTTCTTTTCCTTCTCCTCCTATTCCTCCCTGTTGCAGTATAATTATAAAAAGTTTTCTTTTATCCCTCACTAGTGCTGGCAACGTAGGGCCACATGGCATCTCGGGATATTTTCATCTCAGTCAACAAAGCCTCTCACCCACTAAGCTCCATCTCATATCACACTGCTGATGGCTACTCTCTGAGCCGGGCAGCAATCTCTCTACCCATCTAGTTCCCAAGGCAGGTTGCCACCATGCCAGGCACACACGTCCCAATTCTGTGATGAACCTAGTGTGTCCCTCCACCACACGCTCTCTTGAACTCAATTAAGCCACCACATGAAAGAACACACCACACAATAACCTGTGATCCAGTTGATAAGTTGGACCAGATATAATTGTCCATCTAGATAAGATATATTTTGTTCATCTAGACACACAAAGCCCTGTACACATCCATCCCTTAAGAATAGTCATAACAACCTGTAGATGTGCAGAGAGGAATCTTAACTTCTGTCTCCATGTTCTCTCGGCTGCTCTCCCCTCCTCTGGCTCTGGTCTCCTCCTCTCTAACACTTTTCTCCCGCCCATCCTTCCTTCTCGTCCAATGACAGGCCTCGTTCTATCCTGTACCTGCCTTCACCTGTATAATGGCATCAAGCTACACCTCCTCCTCTTTCTCCTTCTCTTCTTCTCCTCCTCCTCTTCCTCCTTTTCTCCTCCTCTTCTTCTCCTCATCCTCTTCTTCTTCTTCCTCACCATTTGCTATGATTTTTTATTTCTTTCTCTTTTTAAAAAATGACTTGATGATTTCATTGATTCTTTGGAAATTCCACATAATACAACCTGATTCCATTCACATCGTAGTCCTTCCTGTCTACCCCCTCACCCTTATGATCTCCCCCAAAACAAAAGAGGAAAAGAAGAAAAAATAATTCCAAGTCCAAGTTTGTGTTGCCCATATATTTACTGGAGTATGATAAAACTTACAGTGACCAGTCCCTTACAGACAACTGATTCCTTCCCTAAACAGCAAATATAACCCACTTAGAGAGAGGCTGGGGGTGTGTATTGATCAGAGGTCAATTTGGGAATTGGAAGTTGGTTCTCTCTATTTGTGTGTGTTACAGGGCTTGAACAAAGAACTTCAGGCTTGGTGGTAAGCACCCTTACCTGCTGAGCTACCCTGCCTGCTGTCACCCTATTCACCTTCTAGATCTCAGCTTAGTTACCTCCTCAGGAGAGCTTCCCACCCCCGCTGCCCCCTTCTCCTCTGTACCCCTCCTCACCATGCCTCTCTGAGTTTGTGAGTTTGTGTTTGTACATGTGGTGAATGTCCTTAGAGTGCTTTTATAAGAGTACAGGCCATTCTGGGTTTTCTCCCTATGACATTCTCAGGTCCTAAAAGACCATTTTAATTCTATATACTATTTAAAAGTTATCATTACACGGTGTCTCCTATGTGTGGAGATGCTCTAAAGTTCGAAGGTCAAGTAGCCTGCTAAGGTTTTCGCTGTTGAGATAATGTGCTCAATGGATCGCTGTGCGTATCTCTCGTGAAGTGAGGGCTGCATCGGTGAAGTACATTTCTCATGTGGATGTTTTCCTGGAAAACAACCACGTGGGGATGCATTACACATGCCTGCCTTTAGTCCCCGACCAGGAAAGAGCACTGTGATGTCTGGGTGGCTGTTGCTTAAGGCATTTCTTTGCAGTAAAGATGTTTTAGCTGTTGCCTCTATCCCAATGCCACAGCATTTGTTTCTGCTACTGCAGCTCACTTCCTGAAGGCACGCAGTGTTTAAACATGTGCACGTGTGTGCGTGTGGGGGATGTCATAAGAGATACCTATGAAAGAGTACCTAAAGTTCTCATGGTTTGTTTGGGAAAATAAGGCCGTCATTGATTTTTGTTTTCAAAGCAATAAGGACTCTTGACTGTATATAAACAGGGTATCAGTACCATGGCTAAAGCATTCGCAATTCATTAAATCAAGTGTCTAGTCAGTGTCCAGAGTTAAGCAATTTTCTTACATGTGTATGTGTTTCAGGTACATTATTTTAGGAATGATTTAGGTTCACAACAAAATAAAGATGAAAATCTAGAAGTCTCCCATGGCTTCCCGTTCCCACACAGGCGTAACCTCTCCCAATACTAAACCGGATGTATCTGACGCTTGTGTGTTAGCGTCGATGAACCGGCAGTCATCGCTTTTATCAGATGAAGTCTGTAGTTTCCAGTAGGGGGCGTTGCACTCTGTGTTATGCTTTCAGTGATGGGGGAGGGGTGGTCTACAGTGTCATCTGCTCTTCCTGTCACATCTCACTGCCCTCAATTCCTGCCTACTCGGCCTCTTTGCCCCTCTCCGCCCACTGGCTGTTTCTCTCTGCAGGTTCCTCTGGTCAGAATGTCGTCTAGCTGGAACTGCATGCATTTATCCTCTTCAGCTTGACGAGTTTCATTTGTGAGCTGATGTAGCAATTTCCTAAAGAGGACACTTTCCGGGTAGCCATGATGCAGGAGTAAACAAGCCATTCTTTATTTGAGCATATAACTATCTCATGGCAACATTGACTTTATTTTTTAAAAAAGCAGTCTTGAAATGGCAACATTATAGAAGAGCTATCAGTGTGCCTGTGGTGGGGACGGATCCCATAGAGCCTATCAACCCCGAAGATCAATTTCCTTAACCCTAAACTGGGTTGTGGAGATAAAATGAAACTTATTGCAGCCTCTGTGCTGAAATGAGACTTAATTTTCCTTTTGGTTTACAGCACTTCATACTTCTGTGTCCTTTATAGTTAGAAAAGGTTTTCCTAAGCTCTTTATCTAAAGAATTTCAATTATATGACCTCATTCTTTCTTATAGGAAAAAGATAGGGAGATTCTATGTTAGCTTATACGTACCAATTTTTATTATGTTTCTATATAAATTAAGAGCCATCTTTATTATTAAAGCCCATTATTGATTTATATAAAAATATAAACAGTTTTGTCTAGATGCCTTCAAACTGGTCACACACCTTTTTATATAATTTTTTCCAACATTTAAAGATCTTACTTTCAGTTCTGTCCTTCAACTGGGTCTTGGCTAGATGCCCACATCAAATCATTTCTCAAAAGATACTTTGCTGGGTTGTTGAAAGGGGGCTGCCAGTCCACAACTGCAGAATGGTCAGGTACCCGCATTTATGCTGATAGCAGGTGAATTGCATGTATCTTAGAGTCCTGTATTTTTCCCACTCCAAATGCAGCTTGAAAAAAAAGTTTCAAATAAATGTGTTATTTTCCATTGATCTAACAGTGAAGACATATGGTAACTTGATTTGAGTTATGCCTCTTTATAAAATAAGTCTCATTATTATATAATCACACCTTCGATTTTAACAGTATTTTGATGATCATGAATCACGATCCACACAGTAAACATTATTATTTGACTGGTAGTTTATAAGCAGTGTCCACTTTTGTGAAGGGTAATTGGTTGATTACCATCTCATTTTGAAATAAAATTCCAGAGTAGTCATTCATTCGATTCAATAAATAGTTGGTGTGCATGCAATCTGGGCCGGAGGGTGTTCTGGACACAAGATTTGTTAGTGAAGAGGAGGCAAGGATTTTGCCTTGGAAGAGCTTCAGTTCTGAAGCAGAGAAGTAAAACCTTGTCAGATTATTTAATACTGTAAGGAAGAAAAATCAGAGCAGGATAGGGACGTGACAATTTCTTGGAGTCAGCTTTAGATTAAGTTGGATGGGTGCTCAGCCAGGCCAGACTGACACATGGCTCTCTCTTAGACCATGCACAGACAGAGGTTGTTTAGAGAAGTTTTCATGACTGGAAAAGTGAGACCATGAAGGGGACCTCCCCTGACTCGGGATTCTGACAAACACAAAGGCAGTCTGGTCTGAGGTCAATTGTTTCAACCCTTTCAACTTCTGTTTGAGGAAGAGATACCTAATAGATACCATGTATCCTATTAAGGAAGAAACACACTTGATTCCAAGAGGTTTGCATCCAAGATAAGCTTTCAGTGTCCCCGGAACATTGTGTGTTGTCTTTTCAATTAAGCGTGTCTTTTGCCAATGACCTGCATTTGAACTCTAAGTTACAGTTCTCCTGTAGAGATTAAAAACTCAACTATAATTGGCCAAGGTCTATGAGAAGCAGAGGGATGCTATTGAACTACAGAGTTCTTGTTACCGCATTTGTTGTGCAGAGTTAACCCAGAAGTTTCTAACAGCTGTTCCAGCAAGAAGAACAGTGTGGATCTTTGCAAATGCATCCCTTAGCTGTCAGGTTAACTCAGTCCAAGCAGCCCACTTTGTGTCTGAGGAATATAATCTTTTATAGTCCAGTCCTGTGCCCCAACTGTCATTCAGGAAACTTGATACTGTTTCCGACTGTGCTGATACTCGTTTTTCAGATAATTCATTTTATTTATGTGTGTATGTGTATGTCTGGGTATGCATTTGTGCATTGCCTGCAGAATCCAGAGGAGAGCCATCTCTCCATCTCTCTCTCCTTTTTAAATTCACCTTATGTCCTGATCACTGCCCCTACTCCTGGTCACCCCCTTCTACAATCCTTCCCCTCCCTGCTCCCCTTCTCTGAGAAGGTAGAAGCTCCCTCTGGCACTTCAAGTCTCTGAGAGGCTAGGCACTTCCTCTCCTACTGAGGCCAGACTAGGCAGCCCAGCTAGAAGAACATATCCCATGTACAGGCAAGAGCTTTTGGGATAGCCACCGTCCCAGTTGTTCGGGACCCACATGAAAGCCGAGATGCATATCTGCTACATATGTGCAGGAGGCCCAGGTCCAGCCCATGTATGTATTTGGTTGGCAGTTCAGTCTTGGAGAGCCCCAGGGGTCCAGGGTAGTTGATTCAGCTGGTGTTCCTGTGGAATTCTATGCCCTTTGAGGCCCTCAATCCTCCCACAATGCTTCCATAAGGGTCCTCAAGTTACATCCACTGTTTGGCTGTGGGTCTCTGCATCCATGTGCATCCATCTGAGTCAGCTGCTGGGTGGAGCCTATTAGAGGACAGCCTTGCTAGATTCTTGCCTGCAAGCGTGACAGCATATCATTAAGTGTTAGGGATTGATGCTTGCCCGTGGTATGGGTCTCTAACCAGGCTGGATATTGCTTAGCCCTCCCTTAGTTTCTGCTCCATGCCCTGTCCCTGCATTTCTTGTAGACAGGATAGGTTTGAGGTAGAAAGTTTTGTGGATGGGTTAAGTATTCCTGTCACTCCACTGAAGCAGATCCATATTTATCCTGCAGGAAACTCAAGTCCATGTGGATCAAAGACCTCAACATAAAACCAGATACACTAAATAGAATAGAACAAAAAGTAGGGAATAACCTTGAACTCCTTGGTACAGGAGACAACTTCTTGAACAGAGCATCAATGGTTCAGGCACAATTAAATGGGACCACACGAAACTGAAAATCTTCTGTAAGGAACAGGACACTGTCAGTAGGACAAAACTGCAATCCTACAGATTGGGAAAGAATCATCACCAACCCTACATCTGACAGAGGGATAATATCCAAAATTCATAAAGAACTCAAGAACTTAGACACCAACAATCCAAATAACACAATTAAAAATTGGGTCCAAGAGCTAAATAGAGAATTCCCAACAGAGGAATCTCAAATGGCTGAAAAGCACCTAAAGAAATGTTCAAAGTCCTTAGTCATCAGGGAAATGCAAATCAAAACAACCCTGAGATTCTACCTCACACCAGTCGGAATGGCTAAGATCAAAAACTAAGGGACAGCAGATGCTGGCAAGGATGTGGAGAAAGAGGGACACTCCTCCATTGCTGGCATGAGTGCAAACTTATACAACCACTTTGGAAATAAATTTGGTGGTTTCTCAGAAAATTGGGAGTAGTTCTACCTCAGGACCCAGCTATACCACTCCTGGGCATATACCCAAAAGATGCTCTACCATACCACAAGGACATGTGCTCCACTATGTTCCTAGCAGCCTCATTTATAATAACCAGAAGCTGGAAACAACCCAGATGTTCCTCAAGGGAAGAATGGTTAAAGATAATGTGGTACATCTATACAGTGAAACACTGTTCAGCTATTAAAAACAAAGACATGAATTTTTCAGACAAATGGATGGAATTTGAGAATATCATCCCGAGTGAGGTAACCCAGACCCCAAAGCACATGCATGGTATGAACTCACTCACGAGTGGATATTAGCCGTAAAACACAGGATACCCATGATACACTCCACAGACCCAAAGAAGCTAAACAAGAAGGGAAGCCCAAGTGAGGGTGCTGGAATCACACTTAGAAGGGGAATAAAATGGTCGCAAGAGGGAGTTGGAGGGAGGGGGATGGGTGATGAGGAGGGGAATGGCGGTGCTCAGGATCAGGTGTGAGGAGGGACAGGAGATGAGCAGCTGGCTACGATAATGAATGGAAATCTGCAACTGGAGGGGTGAGGAGGGGGGAGCTAGAGGATGTGACAGACCTGGGATAGGGGAGACACCCAAGAATCAATGGGGGTGACCTTATCTGTGAGCGGATATCAACTCAGGTACTGTGATCTAGAACCTGAAGAGGCCATCCAGAGCCGTCTCTTTAGCTTGTATGCTGATGTTTACTTTCCCTCCTGAAGGCACAGTAACTTAATTTTATAACTTCAGAAAGTTAACTCTTTGCAAGTTTGAGCAATTTTTCCTTCAACGGTGCAGTAAAGCCAACTACAAAAATTCTTGTAAATGTGATCTTTGAGTTGTGTATAAAAGATACTAGGAGTGATGTTTAGTATCACTCAGAAAAAAAAAAAAATTCTTCAGGCAGGCAAGTCACTGTGAGTTCAGAGGCTGCCGGAGGCAGGGGCTGCCACACTATGTGGGTGCAAAGATTCAGGAAAGTCGCTCACAGATGTACAGGGTATCCACCACTTTTCTGGGATGGAGACTAACAGCACACGGCCTCATGGTTGTTTGCACACTCTTCTCATATAAGATCATGCCAATTTTGTCGAATGAAATAAATACTGAAAAAGAGGGAAAGGTGACTGGGTGGGGTGGGGGAGAGAACTCAAGTGTATGTGTGTGTGGGGAGCTCTGGGGCTAAATGTAAAGAATGTGCCTGGGGTGAGGGGAGGGGTGGCGCTGGTGCAGTTTCTCCCCTTCTGGGTTAGCGTGTCTATTGGTGGTGCCATTGTTCAGGTCCTGTTCGGGCAGCCATGTTGTTCCAGCCATATTACAGATGCTGCTTCCCTCTCATTTCTCAGAGAGAAGTATTCTTTCTCAGAGATGGGCCGTGTACTTGGTCATCCAATACCAAGTGGTCAACCCTGGAATCTTATACACGCAAACAAAACTAAATGATCTCAGTAGTTTATATGTGTTCATGCGTGTACACATGCTCATAGGTATACTTACATACATGGATATATAAAAATTGATATATTATTATATGTAATTATATAATTAATCACTGTAATAATTAATAAATATTAATCAAATGAAAGAGACCACTAATTTGAGAGAGAATGAAGGGGGTGTTGGGAAGGTTTAGAGGGAGAAAACCTGGGAGGGGTTTGTGGGAGGAAAGGAAAGGGAGGGAATTATGTAATTACATTTTAATTAAAGTTTTAAGGGAAGTGTCCAGTGAGGCAAAGGCAGGCAATAAGCAGAGTCAGGCAGGCACTCAGGCACAGTATCCTGGATGCCATTGGCCAGGAGGTGACTAATCTTAGGCGTGGTTAATCTTAGGCTGGGCCCCATACCAGCATCAGCAAGCATTGTTACTGTGCTTTTCTCTTGGCTACGTCTCCCCTCCATCACAGGGCTGCCCGGAGCCGTGACTCAGCACTGGGCGCAGTCTGCTCTGTTGTTACTGTGTCCCTTGATTGCCGGGGTACAGAGCGGGAGGTTGGGTGCCGCGGTGGGGGTGCTGGCCTCTTTATACACTTTGCTCTTAGGTTCTCGGTGATGTTGCCTGCTGTGCTGGTGGCTCTCAGTCCCAAGCATCTCTGTTTTCCTATGCAGAGTTAAGGAGGAGTTGGCAAAATAGTAGCAACATTTAAAATGCAGATTTTCTATTATTTTAGTAAATTTGATAATTGCTTTAATTTCTATGAAATGTGTACATGTAATATATATTAATCTGTCTTTTATTTGTTGTAGAATAATTTTAAACTCTTGGATAACTTTAATAGAATTTATATTTATTAATTTTATGTTGTATTAGCCACTCTAAGTTTAGCTAAATGTTACTAAAGTTACACAAGTGGCGGGGACGTTATCTTGGACATTACCCTCAGGGAACTGTTTTCAATTTTAGTCCCACAGTGCCACCTACTGGACATGTCCTATAAAACAATTTAACATTTTTGGTTCTGTGGGGGTATGATTTAGCAGCTTTTTGTAACTCCTCCGTCCTAGGATAGACCATCTACAGCACAACTTACGTGCCTAGAGTCTTGCTGACACATGGTCTGTGTCAAGGCTCACCCTCAACTTGGAGTCTTCTTCCCACAGCGTCCCTGTGGCCAGAATTACAAGCGTGTGCTCTTACTCTGACTGTACTTTGTATTTACAGTGTGTGTAACAATTCAGAAGCCCAAACAGAAACCCACTGCCTAAAGATCTTGGGAAATTTGGATGGATTTCCCTACACAGGGGTTCATCCTCTTGCACCTCTGGATTTGCTCTGAAGATGTAATCTGTGACTGGTTTTACATCTCCTTCCTAAGCTAAAAATAGCTTTTGTTAGTGACGCTTGGTGATGTGTGCTTTCTGCCCTGCTGTGGCCTTAAGGAAGCTGCACATTCGTGCTTGTCTCTCACCTGTCTGTTCCAGGCGTGGGAAGCCCCACTCAGGCAGAGAGTGGCTCAGAGGCCGAGGCAGACTGTCACCACTGCCTGAAAGAGTAAAAAGCTGATCATTACAGTAGGAACATTCACAATCCTGAATCAATGATATCAAGGAGTCGTTGATTGACTCTATAACACCCTCGTCTTGAATGTAGAAAAATAGCCCAAAGTTATTATGTTTTTAATCAATGACTGCATATTAATGCTGAGTGATTTTCATTTATTTAAAATGTTCTTTTTCATACGATATAATTTCATTATAATTTTCTCCTCCCCCAGATCCTCTCTACCCCTCTTCCCAGCCAATTTCATGTTCTTCACCCACTTCTCCCTTTCGAAAAATAAACCCAAAACATTAAGAAGCCAAAAATAAAAACAAAAAGAAAAAACCCAATAATACAAAAAAAAAAAAAACCTGTTAAAACAAAAAGTGCACACATCAAAAACAGAATTCCTTTTGTGTTGGCCTCCTGCTCCTGGGCACGGAGCCTGCCCTAGAACGTGGTTAATAGAGCCAGTGACACTCCACCGGAGAAAATGGGGTTCTTTCCCCTTTTCTAGCAGGTATCAGTTGCAGATCGCTTCTTGGTTAGGAGTGATGTCTCGTGTCTACTTCCCCTTCTCAGAGCTGGGATTGTGTCTGGTTTGAACCTGTGCAGCTCTTCTGTGTGCTGTCCCAGTCTCTATGAGCTCATAGGTGCATCAGCCCCATTGTGTCTGAAAAACAAAACAAAACAGCAATAACAACAACAATAACAACAACAACAATAACAGCAACAACAATACCAGCACCGACAAAAAGCTGTCTCCTTGGAGTCACCCTTCACCTTTGGTTCTCACAATCGTCCCACCTCCTCTTCCACAGAGATTCCTGAGCCTTGGGGGAGGAAGGGGTTAATGGAGATCCCAAATCTACCTGGGGGTGGCTGAGCGCTCCAAAGCCTCTCTAGTCTTTGCCCAGTTGTAGGTCTCTGTGCTAACAGCTCCCTCCGACTACAGGAAGAGACTTCTCTGATGCGGGCTGACAGTGTTGTGATGCATGGGTGTGGCGTTTGTTAGTGGGAGTCACTGTAGCTGTGCTGATGACCTAGCTAGTGTCAGGACCCTGGCCACCTTAGCAGTTTCAGGTATGGTTTCTATCTCATGGATTGGTTCTTAAATCTAAGCAAAAAGTGCTCAGCGACTCGCCTAGCCTCTGAGCCACTCTTGTGCTAGTCAGTCTTGCAGGCTGGTCGCTATTGTAGGTCCTGGGGTTTGTATCTAGGCAATATTAACAATTACTTTTCTCCCCAAGCAGCACGCGGAGAGCACCATTCAGAACACTGAACTCTGTTTAGGAGGGGTGCAGCTTCTTCTTAGCACCAGTTTGGTTTCTGCATGTTTGGTATGCGTGTCTTGAGCAAGGGGGTCTAACCATTAGGCTACAGAGACTTGGCAATAGGCAGTGATGGCTGCACAGTCCATAGGACCCTGTTGGCCAACTTTGAGTGATAATTTTACATACACAGAAAAGACACATTTTGTTCAATGGAAACAGTGTAATAAAAAATAGTATCCATCTATTATTTGCCATGCTCTTGATAACCCAAAAACAGGAGATTCAAGTTCATCTTGGTCTTTGCCCTTCTTCAGTGTCCCAGTCACTTACATGCTGATAAACTCATACGACATGGCGGCAGAACTAAAATAGTGGGAGAAAAGAGAGAGAGAGAGAAGGACGAGTGAGCAGGAGTGGACTAAAGGTCAGAGGTAAAAGCATACTTAGAAGACATTGCTGGGACAGGTGTGATACAAAGCCCTCGGTGAGGGAAGTGAGCAGCTTAGCTGGCTCTGGGGAAGAAGGAATTACACACGCACAGACACACACACACCTCTACACACACATACACCTCTACACACACACCTACACACACCTCTACACACACACACACACATCTCTACAGACACTAAAATTTAACATAGAAGAAAAGGCAGCTTAGCTCTTCCGAGGTTATGCACATTACCGTGAAGCCAGCAAGTGGACACATGGAGGGAGAATAAATCTTGATGGTTTTCAACACAACCTGAGAGATTAAACAAGACAGCCAGCCATTTAAAAACTCTTTCCCTGTCACCCCCAAATAAAACACAAACAGTTAAAAAGCTTTTAACATTCTTTGCTGCCAGCCTGGTTGTCTGAAGACTTTTCCTATCACTATCTGCTTCCCAAAAGAGTGAGCCCAGGGAAACGTACGCGTTCGGAATAGCAGAGATACAGTTCTGAATTGACTGCAGCTGATTGCTACGCATCCACGCTTAGTTCTGTGAGTTCGGGGCTGCAAGGACTGGAGTGTTTGCATGGTGATGGCTGATAGTTCCCAGACATTTTGGGCAAATCATAATATTGAAAAGAAAGGCAAATTGCCTTTTGTTCCCACTGGCTTGTCTAGCAAATAAATTGTATCTTATTTGTTTCTAAAGTATTTCGGAGAATTGATTGTAGTCTTTGGAGTCTTTGAAGACAAGTGGATAAAAAAGTAGAATCTGGCCATGTCGTGAGCACATTGCCGAATTCCTCCTTATTGGGCTTCAGAAAGTGGCCTCTGGTCCCGGAGGTAAACAGCAGCACCCAGAAGCAGTAACGTGGGCAGTGCAGTTTGCTGCCGTCTTCCAATTCACCCCCCCCCCAATCTTTCTGGTCATCGTTCACTGTCCTTTTGTTTGGTGCCTGCATTTTCCTGCTTGCTCTGGTTCCTGGATCCTTTTTTATTGCTTCTAGCTAAAAAGAGCAAACTCAGGCCAGCTTACGCTTTCAATGAAAGGTTTATGTAAAAACATTATTGTGTACATCCACGTGTACATTTGAAGCAAATTCCTAGGTGCTTAAAAATGCCTCTCAATTTTCAACAGCTAGTTTATAACCATATCCCAGTCTCCTGGAAGGAGTAGATTTTCTGTCCCCTACGTCATTTTTTTTATGAGAACATTTTGCAGTAACTGAGGAGTTTGCCTTCAGAAACCCAAGTGCAGTTCATACTGCCTAGCTCTGACCCCCATTAAACACAGCTTCTCATATGCTAAGTGCCTTTTAGAGATACAAAGTTGTTCTGGATAGAAACAATGCTTGTACCTTTGTCCAGCCATCTATGCACACAATAACCCTTGTCTTAGCAGCTCCCTCCCTCCCCTTTCCTCTTCCTCCACTATTCTGACACCTCACAGCTCATTTCTGAAACCCCAGTGGGTTAGCTCGCACTTTGAACCTCTGGCAAAGACAAACATTAGGACTGGGTTTTCTAAGCCTTTGGGAGAAAATGGCCTGATAATCCCTTATCCATACTCCATCTGATGACCCTCACAACCTCCTGATGAACCCTCACCCCACCAGATAAACATCACCCCCTCCAGAAGACCCTCACCCCCACCTGATGACCCTCACCCCCTACCTGATGGCCCTCAGCCCCACTCAATGACCCTCATCCCACCTGATGACCCTCACCCCCTCCTGATGAACCCTCACCCCACCTGATAATCATCACCCCCTCCAGAAGACCCCCACCCCCACCTGATTACCCCATCCCACCTGATGACCCTCGCCCTCCACCTGATGAACCCTCACCCCTGCCTAATGACCTTCACCCCTGCCTGATAACCTTCACCCCTGCCTGATGACCCTCACCCTGCCTGATGACCCTCACCCCTGCCTGATGACCCTCATCCCACCTGATGACCCTCATCCCACCTGATGAACCCTCACCCCTGCCTCATGCCCCTCACCCCTGCCTGATGACCTTCACCCCTGCCTGATGACCCTCACCCCTGCCTGATGACTCTCATCCCACCTGATGACCCTTGCCCTCCACCTGATGAACCCTCACCCCTGCCTAGTGACCTTCACCCCTGCCTGATGACCCTCACCCCTGCCTGATGACCCTCGCCCTCCACCTGATGAATCCTCACCCCTGCCTGATAACCTTCACCCCTGCCTGATAACCTTCACCCCTGCCTGATGACTCTCATCCCACCTGATGACCTCACCCCTGCCTCATGCCCCTTACCTCTGCCTGATGATCCCTTGCTCTTCAGGCCTCCATTAAAAGCAGCCTTCTTTATTTACAACTTTTATCTTTAAAAAATTTTAGTTGACATGAACAGCTCCATAGTTCTCAGGCACTTCTGAAAATGCTCTCCTTAAACAGGTTTATAAAAGCAAGAAGAGTCTCTGGTTTTATTGCAAAACCTGGGGAGCATTAAGAAACAAGAAACAAGGATCCTAATGCTGGGACTGTCTATTTTCAGTCTGGCTTTCTGCATTTTGTTGATGAGAAGGATGCATTCAATCAAGTATTTTTTCCCAGTTCTGTGAAGCATGACCAGCCACGATGAGTGTACTATAAAGTGTTGTCATTTAATAAAGTAACAAAAAGGCATAATTCGTTTCCAGTCCTAAATAAGGGGCCATTCTTGTATATTTTTCAAATAGTTTCTTTTATATACATTTCTTTATTAAATGTATTCATTTTATTTTACGTGTAAGCATTTTGTCTGCATGTATGTATGTTCAACAGGAGTGTGCTTGGTGCCCACGGAGGTCAGAAGAGGGCACTGACCTCTGACCTGGAGTTATGGATGGTTGTGAACAACCACGGTGGCTGGGAATTGAACCTGGATCTTCTGTAAGATCATCAAGTGCTCTTAACATTGGAGCCACCTCTCCAGGGCCAAATATTTTTATTTTAAAAGGAGCCACTTGTATACTTTGAGGAAACCGCATGAACAATGTGGTGCCAAACACATTAGACCCTAAAGTAACCGTCTCACTATTTTGTTTGGAGTGTGTCCAGATTAGCAGGACGTGTGCTGTAAGCATCAGAACATTTAAACATAAGCTCGACTGACATTATTATACTTTATATATTCCCTTTCACACACATGCATCACGCATACCCATTGACATCAACATGCAGGTACTAATATGCTTGCAAGTGATACATGTTTGTAAATGATAAATAAATTTAAGTGAATCTTGCCTTGAATGTGGTGAACTGTGCTGTAATCCGTGAATACACTGATGTCAGGGGAGGGTCTTCACTGTCGTGGCAAATGCTGTTAAGAGTTTCTTAATCAGTCCCACTGGAGGATTTTGATAACACCTGGAATCCCTGTACCCTGAATTCATCTCATTTCTTGCCTTCTTCCAGACCCCCTTGTACTTGGTAAACCATGGAGAGAGCGGACCAGTGAGATGCAACAGGTGCAAAGCCTACATGTGCCCGTTTATGCAGTTCATCGAAGGCGGACGGCGCTATCAGTGCGGATTTTGCAGCTGTGTGAACGATGGTAAACAGAGCCACGAAGTGCGCGTTGTAACGCTTCTTATTGAAAATTAAGATGGACTACATCCTTAGCTTAGGAAACACAGACAGACTCCCCGCCCCTCCCCAGGTGGCACTATGCGTAATTTCCCTAAACGAAAGCTATTACTAATGGAACTAGGTTCCTGTTATCTGTATGTAGCTGCAGGAGCCCCCCCTCCCAGAAATCATGCTGAACCTTTGCATAAAACTGAAGTGCGTGATGGGGGGAGCCATGTCTCCTTCCACAGTGCCCCATTTGAAGACAGTGCTAGACGTTAACTTCTTGCCTTTTCAGAAGGTAAGATCTAGAAACGTCTCTCTTGTCAGTCCCGGGTTGCCCTTGAATAGAAAGAAGCTCATTGGTATTTAGGAAAAACTCAGATATAGCCAAGGGCTTTCACCTTTTTATATAGATGTTGAATTTTAAGGAGGTAGGGGCACATTATGATTCTTTGATTTATCCTAGCATAAAATCCACCGATGTTGATGTTATTAGACTGTGTGAGTGAAGCCACAACAGAGAGATAAAGCAATTGCCCTACAAGCATGAGGACCTGAGTTAGGTCCTCAGCTCCCGTAATGAAAAATAAGCAAAGCATGCTGGTGCATGTTGGTAGCCCCAAGGGTTGAGATACTGACGGGGAATCCCTGTGGCCCCTGGTGGGCCAGCCCAGCCCAGTGGTCCAGCCCCAAGCCCCAGAGACCCTGCTTCAAATAGCAAAGTAGATGACTCCTGAGGAACAACATCTGAGGTTGACCTCTGGCCTCTCATGCACGAATGTGCACACACACACACACACACACACACACACACACACACACATACACAGACACACCCCAGGAGAGCAATAAATCAGATGGCAAAGCCTAATGTATGATGTGGCTTGAATTTTGGTTGGTGATAGATGACAGATAATATTGACTGTTAATGAGCATGCAGAATTAATTTTAAAAAATCACCACTATGTGCAGGTATGTGAGTGAATTATACACTATACTATATAGAAATTACCACCCCACACATTCTGAGCCAGATTACTCAGAAATCCATGGCACATACATGGAACTAAGTCCCCATCATGGCCCCTCTGGTTTATGTACTTCACTGAGAGAGTCTGTCATCTTCCTCTTCTGCAGTCTTGCCAAGTTCAGAGTCAAATATGTAACTGTAAACTTTATAGCGCTCACTTCTAAACCATGATATGGTAAGAACGTACTCAAACTTCTGTTAAGTTTTCAAAAGTCTAACTTTAGAAAAATAGTCCTATAATAATTTGCATGTTCACAGCTGAGCCTGAAGACTGCCGAGTGTTAGTTTCAACCCAAAAGGTACTGCTTTTGTGGGGTTTTTTTTTTTCTGACAAAGGGAGATGCTTTTCTTAGCAAAATACTTAAAACAAAAGCATTGGTAACTTTCCCACACACTGTTAGCAGACGTTTCACAGCCTTCCCTGGCCATCCCCAGGCAACGGGAGCTCTTCTGCAGACAGCAGGCCTTATTTGTGCAAGTGTTCAGTGTGTGAGTCATAAGTCTTGCTCTGCCTTTGGGTGACTTCCAGAACTTGGCTGAAAGTAACCTTCTGAAACATTTGTATCAAATTAGACTTCAACTGAGCTCTCCCCAGTGCAGTCTTTCCCTAATACAGTATTCTTATACATGAGTGGGGCCAGATGCTAGCAGATTATTGTGTGAAAGCCCAGGGCTAAAGGCATTCCTTAATTAAGGTGTAACAACGACCTTAGTATAATCCAAGTAATCAGCATTCGTCTCTGTCCCATACGTTAAAAATTCAAATAGAAAACTAATTCTAAAAAAAAGAAGTAATTAGGGAGAGGCAAATATTTGTTAGCTTGAAAACAGCAGCACTTTTTTCTAGGGTTTCTAGGTTCTTTGCCATTAATAATTTTATAAGGACAAGAGGTTTCTAACAGAGTTATCACTCTGCTTCCATGAATGTGAATATTGTGGTCTATGGCTTTCTACATGTATAAAATATGTCATGATTAAAGTAATACAGGATAATGAGGAATAGTAATGAAGTAGTCAACACTGATGAAAATTATATATAAAATTACATAGTTCTACAGATAGAATTACAGGCAGATTGATTTGACTATTAAAAAATCAAAATTTATATATGGTAAAACGATTACAAACATAATTAAAAGGCAAAGTTGTAGTGGTTTACAACAGAACACAAGAGCCAAAAAGTTAATGAGTTTAAAAAAAAGAAAACTCATATTTCTCACATATTTCTAAGACGTGTTCTCAAAATGATAGATACTGAGAAAAGCTTGCCTTCCTATCATAATGCCTTTCCTTTATGATACATTTCGGGAATTTATTGGGTTGTCTGCTTATGAAAACAAAGGATTTCCTGCCCTGCTTTGTCTTCCTTAGTCCCACCATTCTATTTCCAACATCTGGACCACATTGGGAGAAGACTGGACCACTATGAGAAGCCAGAGCTGTCTTTGGGATCCTATGAATATGTTGCTACTTTGGATTACTGCAGAGTGAGTGTTGCCGGGATTAAGTCTTTCTATGTTGATGTTGACTTTCAGTGAACAGCTTCCGTTTGTAAAGATATGTATGACTTGGTTCACAGGCAGACATTTCCAGGGCATGTGGAAACATGTCAGATACAGATCTGACCTAAGTTGTTACCATGGATCCATTCCTCAGCTGTCTCTTGGGCTAATCAAGCTTAGAAATGTAATATAGAAACAGGAAACAATTCTTTTTGTCTTTTTGTTTGTTTGCTTGCTTGCTTTGGTTTGGTTTCTGAGACAGGGTCTCACTTAATTTGGGCCTTGACCTTGCTGAAGATGACCTTGAACCCTGATCCTCCATCTCCCAAATGCTCCACTCTTCTTTTGGTTCATTAATGACTTCGCTACCAAGGCAGAAACAGAAGCCGTATTCTTAGAGGGCTACTGGCTTCCTTGCTTTAATGTATAATTCTAAGACTCATTTGACTATCACCCATAAACTTTGGTTATTTTCTTAAAGGAAAAAAAATAACAAGATTAAATTTCCTTATAAACTCACTGACTGTCAGATACAATGCTGTCCCCAAAGATCTGTCTCCAATGGGAGGAAATTCTCAGCACAGAGACTGACTATCAGTCCATATAGTAAAGATAAGGTGTCTTTCTACTTGCCTATCATGTGTGTATGGTACACTCCTACTTAATCTCAACTTACTGACTAGCTGAAAGTTTATTATGAGCATATATCTTCATTTATTTCTTCTAACTGGTGCTCCTTTTTTTTTTTTTTTTTTTAATCTTCATCAAGCATAGGTGGCATCTTTGTTTTTTCTGTTGTTCTTCCTCCGGCATTTAAGTGTTTTTTTTTTTTTTTTTTTTTTTTGCATGTGTGTCCTCTTCATAGATTCTGATACCTTGGAGTCCTAATTTGCTTTTAGTCGTTTTTGTGGCATTTCTGCAGTGTCTGGCCCAGTTGGGAGTAGGTCAACCCATGAGGAAATCTGAGTGAGTGAGTGCATAGACTTGCTGATATGCTGTTCTAAACCTTTGGGTTTCACTGACAGACTACTCCACATGTGAGGACCCCACGGTGCTTTACTCTTTAGCCAAAGATAAATCTGGAGAGCTCTTCTGAAGCATCAAGAGAGGTCCTGAAGACCCAGGCTCACTGGGAAGTCCGTCTTCCTTCTTCCTTCCTTCCTTCCTTCCTTCCTTCCTTCCTTCCTTCTTTCCTGTTCCAAGGATGAATGCCTGCTAATATCAAACCTTCTGAAAAATAGTCCCAGACTGCAGATTTCCTCCAGACACATTTTCTAGAGAACAAATCCACATATCAAGAACACATCTCAAGAGTTATCCAAAATAGGATTTTTTTTACAGTTGGTTAAATCGTTAAAATTTTCCATGAACACATCTTATTATTATTCTATTGATTATTATATGATTGTTTTAAATTAATTTACATAGAACTAGTTATTAAAGAAAAACACATGTTTTATTAGTTTGAAATGTGAAATGTCAAACATTTGTGATGTAGATGCAATCTGACAGGAAAGAGACAGGTTTTGAAGTACAATTTATATTCCAGTAGTTTCTTTGTTCTTTCCTATGATTGACTGAAGGAAAATCAATGCACAGAAGTAAGCGTTTGTTGTCCTAATTAAATATAATAAAGACACTGTAAGTCGTGATGGAAAGTTCCCTCGCTGAACTTCGTAGCCAGAGTATGAATCCCAATGTGCACTGAGGCTTCAGATCTCTGACAAAAAAGGCTAACTGTCAACCTTGTGCTGTTTTCAATAGAAGCATGGGTGAGAGTCAAACCTGTGCCTGGAAACAAGAGTAGCTTCAAATTCTGTTTTATGGCAGTATTCCAGAGGTGTAATAATTGGGAAATCTCACCCAGAAAACAAGGAGCCAAGTAATTGTAACCTTTGGAGCTTCAAATTTAATTATAATCTAAAATATAAGGGAGGTAGGATAATGAGTTGACTTAGGGATTTAGATGGTGAAAAAGAGTTTAATATATATTAATAATATATTCATATATACATATATACATATATATATATATATGAATTGCAGAATCATATTATCCTCTACTCATTTTAGTTAATCTTAATGTCAGTTTTAGGTAATAAAATTAGCATTTGTTGAATACCATGTGTGCCTCTGCTAGGTACTTCTTAACATCTGTGTTAGGTTCTTTTGCCCTTACAGGGATGCCATGTGTTGTATACCACATTGCATGAGGACAGGAGAGAGGGGGGTGGCGAGGAGAGTGCTTAAGTTGCAGATGTGCACAGAACGCGTTTTTTAAAGTCAGCATGCTGTTTCCCTAAGGAGAAACAAATCTGCTATCAGCTTTTCTTCCTGAATAAAACTGTAGGTTTGGCTTTGTTGTTAATTTTAATTCATTTTGACATTTTTGGGATACTTTGCATGTCCAGTTTGTCTTTGTACTGTAAGGATCACTCCCCCCAAGTAAGCACTATGATAAACAAATTCAAAGACTATGCCTAGTAAGAAGCATGTTAAAATATGAACCTGCGTATGGAGTGTGAGGAAAGAGTGGTCAGTGTTGGATGAGGGCGTGTCAGACAGGCATAGAGAGGGAAGTGACTCGAACAAATTAAACCAGGAGCAGCTAGCCAGGTGTGGTGATGCACGCCTTTAATCCCTGCATCCGGAAGCAGAGGCAGATGCATCTCTGCATTTGAGGCTACCCTCGTCTACACAGCGAGTTCCAGGACAGACAGATCTGGATAGTGAGACCCTGTCTCAAAACAAAGCAAAAAAGTAGAAAAAAAGGGCTATGAGCAGGGAACTGAGTGCAGAGTGAGCACTTCCCAGAGACTCTGAAGACATTGCTGAGGACTGACTGACATGACCTTCTGTCAAGTCTTTTTAGAACGTATCAAATAAAACACGTTTACCACCACTGTCCTGGCTCAGGTCCAGGGATTGGGGGTGGGGGGAGCGTGACTCTGTACAGGAAGTGTTTTGGAAATGGCAGCCACTTACATTGAGAGGATTCGTATTGGGGAATGAGAATTACATTGAAGAAGTATTTCGAGACAGATCTGTCCTCTGCTTCATTCTGGGGTTACCGCTGCGTCTTTGAGCCTTTAGTTTTTATACACATTGGAAAGTTGCGTGTGGAGAGTCTTGATTGGCAGGCTATGGAAGAGTTTACGTTACTTTAATACTGGCGATAATGAGAAAGAGAGGAGGCCGTGGTTCCCATTGGTTTCCACTGCCATGCACGCACGCAGACGCACGCACGCACACAGACGCACGCACGCACACAGACGCACGCACGCACGCACGAACGAATCCCATTTCCTCTTATGCGTGAATGTTTAGAAGTGTATTATCCTCTTGGATGTTTACCTTTTCTCCTTAGTAAGTGTATAATGTCCTTCCCTGTCTCTTCTGATTGGATTTGGTGTGAAGTCAGTTTTGTCAGATATTAAAACAGCCTCACTTGTTAGCTGCTCGGATTCGTTCACTTGGAATACCTTCTGCGGCACTTTTCTCCTGAGGTGGTATCTTCCTTGATGCTGAGGAATTGGGCGTTTTTTGTTTTTGTTTTTTAAACGTTTTTGTTTTCGTTTTGTTTGTAGGTTAGTCTGTATCATTTTATTGGGTTTCTCCTCCCTGTATTTTTTCAGTTTGCATTTGCTTTAGGGCAGTGGTTCTCAACCTTCCTAGCACTGTGACCCTTTAATACAGTTCCCCATGTTGTGGTGCTTCCCCAACCATAAAATTATTTTTGTCGCTATTTTATAACTGTAACTTCACTACTGTTACAGACTGCAATGTAAAAATCTGATAAGCAGGTTGGTCTTATGCGACTACTATGAAAGGGTCATTTGCTCTCTAAAGGGGGCACGGCCCACAGATTGAGAACCACCGCGTCAGCGGTTCTGTTTGTTTAAATTCTACTTTCATATCCTGAGAGGTTTTCACTATTTCATTCAGCTGTTGGTCTTTTCAGTGCCCATTAAGGCATTCAGTTATCCATATCATCTTTTAAGGTTCTTGAGTGTGTTCATAACTGCCATTCAAAGTCCTCCTCATATGCTTCAGCTGAACTACGTTTCTCAGGGCCTATCACAGAAGAGTTGCTGGCTCCCTGAGGCGCCATATTGCCTTGGCTGGTCTATGTTTTTATGCTGGGATCCAGGCATCTGGAATTATGATGTTTGAGTTGTTTCTTGGTGTAGATATCTGGACTTGTTTCTGTTAGGTTGATATTGCGTTCATTGGTTGCTCTCTCCCACTCGGGATATTGTGCCAGTGTGGTGGCCGTGGGCTTCCTGGTAGGGACTGTTAATGCAGGTCGGCATGTAACACAAAGGAATGGAGATGCTCTAGAAGGACAGACAGAGATGGGGGGCAGGAAAAGAGCTGGGGAGACCCCAGTCTGTGCCCAGAGGAAGAATCCCCAGGGAATGGGGGTTGGGTAGGAGGTGAGGTTCCTGCAAGCAAGCAGCAGCAGGTCTAAGAGTAAGTTCTGAGGACCAGAATGGAAGGCAAGAAAGACTGAAAAATCCCCTACCCGTGTCTCAGCGCAGTGCGGGAGTCTCTGGTGGAAAGTGTTTCTGCAGGCTGGTGGGAATGGAGGTGGCTAGAAGGGAAGGTGGAAAGGGTCTGAGGGAAGAGCTAGGGGGTCCTGGATCCACACCCAGCAGCCAGAAGAATCATTTTTAAAAGAAAAACAAATGGCTGAGGGGACCCTAGTGCTCAAATCCACTTTCAGCACTGTCAGGTTTGCTGTCACTGATAGAATCTGGAAGGCAGTGTGGCTAGGAGGAAGTGGAGATTAACTTTACACGTGTCGATCGGAAGATTCCTGAAGAGAGAAGCTGGCTAGAGTTACGGAGAATGTCCAGGAGAGTCCAAGAATAGTAAGACTTGGCTGGGATTGCCACGAAGAGGTGTTGCTTTCGTTCATGAGAATGGCTGCTGTTTTCATCTGATATAATCCATATTGTGGAATGGAGATGAGTCTTAGAAATTATTTAAGCTCCCCCGTTCCTTGGCTGTTCCGATTTTGGGTTGGGAGAGTGACATTTTCAGATTGCTTTTTAAGTCGTACACGTTCTTATTTGAAATGGAGTATTTTACTGGAATAGTATTCTATCTAACCTTACAGTAGATAAGGACTAAATCAGTGAGGTTACTTGTAATTGTCACCATCTAGCTAGATAATAACTGAACTGCATTTTAATTTTACAGCATTTTTATGCTTTATCATCAGATGGAAAACCCTGTTGGTCTTGGGTCTTTACTCTCTAGTGGAGGTCACTGATCCTATTTGCCTGTGGCTTTCTTTTCTAAACATTTTATAAATCCCAGTTGAGGGATCACTTCCTTATGAGCTATTTGGACTCCAGCCAGATCAGAGAACAGTCAGAACACATTGTCCTGACGGCCGCTCTGTGTTACAGTGACTGTTGCAATATGCAGTTAAATCATAACAGATATTTCTATATAATATATACTCCTATAATCTCAGCAGGGGGGAGGCTTAGGGGAAAGGATTGTGTTTGAGGCCAGCCTGGGCTACACAGTAAGACCTTGCCTTAAAAAGAAAAAAAAAATCATATATATAACCAAAGGAACTCATAAGAGAATAGACCTGAAAAAAATATGATATTTCCATTCATAAGGCTTGGTTACAGCTTCCAAAAATGCATAATCCTTTGTAGCATTCCCTCTCAGGGGCCCACATATGTTTCCTTCTGTAAGGGAGCGTGTTACATGCAAGGCTGGCTCAGTATTTGATTCCCCTGCAGCAGTCATGGTAGGGGAGTCTCCGGAGATATAAAAGTGAGCTATTTCTGTAAAATATCATAGAAAGTTCATGTCATAACATGGAAAATAAGCAGGGTTTTTTTTTTGTTTTGTTTTGTTTTTGTCTTTTTATAGCAGCGGGGCACTGGGTTTCCTAGAAAGTTATTTGATCCACAGATGTTATAGCCTGAGTATTGAAGGAAGCATCTGATAGTCTTCAAGGGTTTGTTTACCTTTGATTATGAAATATACTTACTCTGTACTGACTTCTGTGATGTGTTTGCTTTCCCGCAGAAGAATAAACCTCCCAACCCACCAGCCTTTATCTTCATGATCGATGTCTCGTACAGTAACATAAAGAACGGGCTCGTCAAGCTCATCTGTGAAGAACTGAAGACCGTGCTGAAGAGGCTACCCAAGTAAGGGAGCTGCCGCCGCTCTCCTTCCTGTGAATTATCCTGTGTCGCCGTGTTGAGCGGACTGCCTGATTAATATCGCTTGCTAATGAGAACATTATAGTTAGCTATAAATCAAACTACACCACTCTTCTGGATATTTAAAATGTCAGAGTGGATGTTTGTATAAAGAAAACAGAGAAAGGAAAACAATGGTAGATAAATGAAACATCTCAGAAATACCTTATAAATTACGGGACCATCAAACTGTAAGGAGGTGGGGGGAAACTTTGGAAGCCTGTTCCGTTAAAGCTGGCGGTTCCTGACCGTGGCAGAGTCCAAGGGTCCCAGAAAACTGAGCAGTTGTAGGGGAGATGGAATCTTTTTAGCCAAATTCCCCTCTGCTCCTGTGCTGTGATTAAGTTCCCTGTGGTTGCTGAGTCCTGGCTCAGCAGTGTGAAGGGAGCCCCCATCGCTGTCATCTCAGCAGCATTGCAGACAGAGGCTCCTCACTCACCTGCAGCGAAGCGGATGGCCACACCCGCTGTGATGTGTTCACGGCTGCAGCTGCCTTTAAAAGGCTAGATGGCCTGCTACCCGCTTCAGTGTGAAAAAGGGAAATAAAATTGACGGCAGTTTTAAGCATAAAAATATATAATTGTATATGTGCATAGCCTACATTAAATTTGGCAGAAAAAAAGAAAACAGGTTTGCTTCAACAGGTAAGTGAGGGGTACACAAAAAGCATTTTTTAAATATAATTAAAACCCTTAAAGAGACATTTGGGGAAACTGCAGGAAGTAGCTAGTAGCATCCTTCATTTTCTTCACTTTGGTCTCCTCTACGAAAACTAATTTCATGGCTATTCCTGGTCTCTGTGCACAACTAGCTGTTTGAGACTGGAGCTATAATAGGATAGAGACAGGGGAGTAGGGGATGTTGCCTTCCTGCCAAGAGGCCCGCCCAGAAGAGAGGATAGGAAGGCCAGGACCCTCTGCACCCCACACCTTCCACCTTCCCCCCATCTTTCTGAGCCCGTGGGGAGCGACATCTGTCCTGGACAGGGGTGTTTGGGTAAGGAGAGATTCTTTAGCCCGGCGCTCCTTGGCCTTTGATGCCCACTCCTCTGTATTCTTTACACCAACACTGATGCTTTGTCTGTGAGAAACTCGGACATGTGGGCTCCGGACCTCCCAGGAGCAGCTTTGTTTGTATTTGTTAAGATGAACTCATAATATCGTTGAGATGGTTTGTAAGGCAGGGAGGATGTTTGAAAAACACTGAGGCGACTTCAGATTGGCCTGAGGTGAAGAGCGAGCTGGAGCCAGCTGAGGTGGTGAGCAGAGACGCCCGTGCCTCAGAACCGCGTTGTCTCTGGTTGTTTTTGGTGAGACCTGAGAAGGATGGATTCGGCTAGTATGTGCTTCTTCCTGGGACTCTGCCATGGCTGCTTGAAGTTCAAATCCTAAACCTAGCCTCTACTTTGTAAGGAGAGCCACCAGGCCAGTTTCTGGAAACAGACTCTCCTTTTAGTCCCCCACCAAGTTAGGCTAGCCTGCCTTCACCAGCAGTGACTCCCCGAGCCCTCGCTCCTTCCCAGGGCAGTGGTGTGAAGTTTGCAGCATGTTGGTCTAAGATCTGAAACCACTCGCTCTGTGTTCTCTCTGTAACCGCACCCCCTGAAGCAGATGTGTGACCTTGGCACCAGACAAGAGAGAAAAGTTGAAGGTCACAGCTGGTTGCTCCCAACCCTGTTCAGATCTCTCTGAACTGTACCTTTTCGGGCCAAGCATCTCCATTTTTTAAAAAGAAACCTGGTTGCTTCTGTCTGAAACTTGTCTTGGTCTCTGCACATACGCAGTTTTATTTTTTATTATTTTATTATTTCATGTAGACTGCCCTGTCAATTTGATTTCTCTTTTTGTTCTAAAGCAGGCAACTTTTTTTTTAACATGGCAGACAACAGTCTGCATGTGCTTGGTGTTCTAGAATGTTCTGATTCTTCTGAAAAGAGAAGCCCCTTTCCTTTCTGTTTGAAATTGTACCTAGCCTTGTAAAGTTTCTAGATTTCCTGACTCTTTTGGAACAAGAAAGAAAAACTTTAAAAATCATTTATTAGTTATTCATATCAAATCATTGGGTTATTTTGACTTTCTGTCTGTTTTCAATCAACATTGAAACTAAAATATTGGAAATGTGGCGGGCAGGATGGCTCAGCTGGTAATCACTTGCCTTTTATTTTATTTTATTTTATTTTAAGTGCAAGAGCCTGAGTTCAGTTTCCGGAACTAATTTAGCATAATTGGTGAGCTCCTGGCCAATGAGAGACTTTGTCTCAGAGGATGTAGATAATGTCCTGAGGGTGACACCCTGTGATGTCTGCTGGCCTTCATACATACCCACACACACATAAATACACACGAAGAGTACAAAAGAACACAACTGCTTAAAAATGTTAAAAATTCATGAGTTTGGAATTTTGTGGTTTATCTGCTTCCTAATGTCTGCTGTATTACTCTGCCAGATTTATACTATTAAACATTCTGGCTGCAGTAGGGGAGAGGGCGGCTGAAGGGTGGAAGAGTAAGCTTGTTAATCCTGGCATCTTCATGAATTACAGAGTCCTTCATGGACCCAGAGACATACCACAGACATAGAGTCCCTCATGATTCACAGACACAGAGTCCCTCATGGACCCACAGACATACTGAGTCCTTCATGGACCCACAGAATTATACGTAGTTCTTCATGCAGCCCACAGAATTATACACAGTCCTTCTCAGAGTTATACAGAGTTCTTCATGCACTCCACAGAATTATGCAAAATCTTTCATGTACCTTACAGAACTGTACAGAATCATTCTTGTATCTCACAGAATTGTAGAGTCCTTCATGTTATACAGAATTATACAGAATCCTTTATGTACCCTAAGGAATTATACAGAATTATTCATGTACCTCTCAAAATTATACAGAACTAATATGGAAAGGCAGAGTTTCTTCATGTGATGTAATTCATATGTTATAGTGTTGAGGTGTATGTGGTGTGTGTGTGTGTGTGTGTGTGTGTGTGATATATGTGGTGTGTGTGTAGTGCTGTGTGTGTATGTGGTCCATGTGGGGTGTGTGTGAGTGTGTGTGTGTGTGTGTGTGTATGATATATGTGGTATGTGTGTAAGTGCTGTGTATGTATGTGGTCCATGTGGGGTGTGTGTGAGTGTGTGTGTGTGTGTTTGTGTGTGTGTGAGTGTGTGTGTGTATGTGTGTGTGTTTCTTTATTTGACTCTACTTTTAACTATGAAAAGAGAATCAGTCACTCATGGTTTATCAGACGGTTTTACTTATGCAATGAAAGGTTACTGGGAGACAAAGGTGAATGAATGATGTGCTGATGAACTGTCAAATAAACCCGTGACTTGTAGCATGTGTTCATTGCACATGCCGGTATTTCTAGCCAGGCTGATTTTAAACCAGAGTTGCGCCATTGTCGCTTAACTTTGGATTTCTATTATAAAAGCAGCAGAACGAAGGCATTTATTTTGTCTCACAGTTTAAGGTATACAGCATCATGGAAGGGGAGGCAAGACAGGTAGATTACAGTGCATCTGCAGTGAGGAAGAAGCAAGAAGTGAATACCGCTAGACAGCTCTCTCGAGCCTCTCCCCCTTTCCTCCCCTCCCTCTCCACTAATTATTTTTAATTATGCATATGTGCACATGAGAGAAGATTCCTAGAGGCCTCTCTAGAAAAGAACCTCTAATGCCCCTGGAGCTAGAGTTGCAGGAAATTGTGCTTGACATGGGTGCTGGGAAATGAACTCGGTCCTCTGCAAGCCCTCTCCATGCTCTTCACCTCTGAGCCATCTCCCCAGCCAAGCTTTTTTATCACGTCTAGGACCCCTCCCAAAGAGTGTTACCGCCCCCATTCAAGATGAGCCTTTGACCTAATCTCCATTCTCTGTCACAGACAAGGCCAAAAATCTGCCCCTCAGTTGATCCTCCATCCTCTCAAGTGAACAATCAGGACTAACCATGACAGGCTGTAATTTGCTGCCCCAAAGTCCAGCATGTTTTACCAGCATGTATGTCATCTTCAGTAAAACTCCAATCCCACCATTGCAGTAGACTCCCGAGTGGCCCAGGCTCAGGGCAGGGGATAACGTGGGCTTTTCCTTCCACTAGCTTCCAGCTGCACTGCACACTGAGAGTCCAGTGAAAATGCTTTACAGGAATTTAAAAGAGGAAATTACTTCTAGCCGATGGCCTCAGGAGATTTCACAGAGGAGGAAGAATTTATGTTTGGTCTTGACAAGCAAGATTTTAATAATGGAGGCAGAGAAAGCCCAGAAGCAGCACAGGATGGTCTGCAAGATACAGCGTAGGGCAGCACAGCACGCAGCACAGCAGCTGCACGTGGCTCGGGACATACATGCGGCTGTACATGAGTGTAATTACACATGTGGGTATCTAGTCCATGAGGACTCTCACTTCTGAGAGCATTGCAAAGGTCCCAAATGTAAACGTTTACTCAGTGCTTTTGCAACAGGTTATAAGAACCTTTTAAACTTTACCCATTTATCAAAACCACAGGGAGAAAGAAGCAGGACAGGTCAAAATCAGTTCTTGTCAGCTAGTACTCTAGAGTTCTCAGTGGAAGCTGAGATTTCCTTCTGAGATATTTCTTTGTGGAGACTCCCACTTCCTTTTTTACTTGTACTTCAATCTCTTATATACAAACACACATACATGTGCAAGCACACGCCACACACACCTATGCACATACCACATATACATATGCACACATACATGCACATACCACACAGACACATGCACTCATACCACACATGCACACACCACACACATGTACACAGATGTGCATACCCCACACACATGCACATACCACACACATGTGCACACACCACACACATACACATGTGCTTATGTACACACCACATGCATACCACATACACATGTACACACACATGCACATATCACACACACACCACACTTCTCATTCATTGATTATTATTTGAGGGTTTTTTTAAAAGTGTAATTCACTTGCTATTCTATGTTTCTGTGGTGTGTTGTTAAGATCTAGCTATTGTTGCACTGAGATTTTGTAAGATGTGCAGTAGAAGTGCATGCAGGAGCTGAAGCCCTTCCCTGATGTCAACAACTGTCCTGTCAGTGCTGTGAGCGTCCTTTCTCTCCTGTTGCTTCAGGCGTCTCATTGGTTCTGTACATTTTATTTATATAAATGCAGTAAGCCCAGGCTGTTCATGCAAATTCTCAGTCTAATTTCCTATGAGTTGAAATTAAACCAGGCATAGTGGCACATGTCTTTAATCCCAGCACTTCGGAGGCAGAGCGGGTAGATCTCTGTGAGTTCAAGGCCAGCCTGGTCTTCAGAGTGAGTTCCAGGACAGCCAAAGCTACAGGGTGAAACCCCATCTTGAAAAGACCAAAAGTAAATAAAGAAAGAAAAGAAAAAAATACATGAGCAAATATGACCAAATGTTTTCATAATATCTAACCCTTGACCTAGAATTTTGAGAATGTTTTCCTTTGTTAACCTGCTTATGTTTGAAGTAAGCCCTATCCCTTCCAGCCGTGAAGGTCAAGAGAAATTAAAACCAGAACTGTAAATATGCATCTCCTATATTCTGTAGGAGACATGGACGTTGTGTTTAAGGAGACGCATTGCCTCACAGTCAGAAAACTGATGAAGGCGATGTGTTCTCCACGTCTCATAGAGCAAGCTCTGTGTTCTTAAGAGCTCCTGCCTCAGTTACCTTCTGTTTTTCCTCTTAGGGAGGAGCATGAGGAGAAATCTGCAATTCGAGTTGGTTTCATCACATACAACAAAGTTCTCCACTTCTTTAACGTGAAGAGTAATCTGGCCCAACCTCAGATGATGGTGGTGACGGATGTTGGAGAGGTCTTTGTTCCTTTGTTGGATGGGTTCCTTGTCAACTATGAAGAATCCCAGTCTGTGATCCACAAGTAAATATCAACCTTCTTCCAATTAGATGCAAATCAGATGTGTGTTTGAAGTCCCTTGTTTTTCAGTTCAACTACAAGGATTGCTTGGCTCTGTCACTGACGGGGCGGGGGGTTAGGGCGCAGGTTGTACAACTCCTGTCATTTATGGTAGATTTACCTCTTTCTGGTGCACAGACCATTTTTACAATATTTACTTTCAACCCTTTAACTTCTTTCTCCTTCTTGCAAAGGGAAGGGAAGGGAAGGGGAGCACTCCTTGCATGTGCATATTCATGTTAAGATAGAGTATTCTTTAAAGAGTTCTGGGTATTATAAATAGGTAATATAATGAATCAAAAAGTATCCACAAAAAGATAATTTAGTAAGTGTCCTGTTCAGAGAGTAGGTTTTAGTGGTAGGGCATGCTAAAATGTCCTTCCCTAAGGAGTGTCTTTATCAGATTGCCCATTCCCCGTGGGTGACAGTTACCCACTCGTGCTGTTCAGCAAGTAAATCCCGTATGCGTTTGGGCTTGTAACATCAATGATTTAGTTTCTGAAGTTTATGACAGACTTGCTGAGCATTAAAACCCTTTCCCCACCTGTTTTCCTCAGTTTATTGGACCAGATTCCTGAGATGTTTGCCGACTCCAATGAAAACGAGACAGTCTTTGCTCCTGTCATCCAGGCCGGCATGGAGGCCCTGAAGGTGAGGAACGACCGTCTCAACTTGATAAAGTTTATAACAGATTTAAAACGGAGGTTTCATCTATCAAAAACAGCTTTCATAAAAACCCTGGGATGTTAGGATTTCTAAACTTTCCCACTTTTCAGGAGGAAGTGACCCAGGCCACAAGCACGCTCAGTGTTTACACCCCAGCGCATCAGCTGTTCTGGATTTCAGCTTAGCCCCTCCCCTTGGCCTTTAGATGAACTTTTTATGGTCTGTTTTTAAAGTTGGTTCACTCAAATCATTACTGTAGGATACGAGGAGAAATATTCCCATATTGACCTATCCTTGGGGTTTTCAAACACACAAGGGTACAGCCTGGGGACAGTTTGTGCCGGGGAAGTTGGGGACAGTTTGTGTCAGGGAAGTGACTCATGCACATGGCTTCATTGACTGGGGTAAGTAGAGGTTGTCCTTGTGCCCATTGGGAAGGCTGAGCTCAAACGACATTTTGTCTTCATAGGACCAAAGATGGCAGTGTTGGCCTTGACAGCTTATGCCCGAAGTCAGTTTTAAAACTGGGTTGTTAAAATTAAGTCCACACCAAGTTTTAAAATAGAATGAGTGACAGGAACAATACAGGTACACAGGGACGGTGGTGGCCTAGGTTCATGAACGGATCTCAGGTGAATGTTGCATCTGATTCTGTAGTCTGACCTAGTGCCTGGTTCTTGTCCAGGGTTTCTGGCTTCTGAGTGTTCAGGTGACATTCCACATCACAAAAACATGCAAACCAAAAATCCGGATTTTTATTTTTCACTTCAAGATGTTTGGTTTGTTGTCAGTGATGTTCTATCCTCCAGTGAGGAGAAGTTCGTAAGTAAATCTCTCCACACACCAGAATTCATAAAGGGCTCGAAACATCATTCCACTGCTTTAAATTAAGTCTGGAAGAGACATTTCATATACACACTCATATCTGAGGTGAATGATGACAGTCTGTTATTTGCCTGAAATTTAATGTCAATTCTGATAAGTCATTGTCTGTAACAATAATAATATGCCCTGAAGTCACTTGTGCATTGCTTAGTGTAGCATAAAGTGTTCCATGCTGTCCATGCGTGAGTCTGGTTCACTATAGTTCATGTGTCTTTACCATTTACATTGTTTTTGTTTGATTCATGTTTATTGTTATATTAATGAGTATTATATTAATACTGAAGTATATGGAAACCTCCTTAACGTTATCATTCCTGTGGTGAAACACCACGCCCAAAGCAACTTGGGGAGGATAGGGTTTGTTTGTCACACTTCCATATCACTGCTCATCATCGAAGGAAGTCAGGACAGGAACTCATACAAGGCAGGAACCTAGAGGCCTGAGCTCATGCAGAGGCTATGGAGGGTGCTGCTTTCTGATAGAACCCAGGACCATGAGCCTCAGGATGGCTCTACCTACAACAGACTGGACCCTCTCCCATCAGTCACATGTTAAGAACATATCCTACAGCTGGGTCTTACGGAAGCATCTTCTTAATTAAAGTTCCCTCCTTTCAGATAACGTTAGCTTGTGTCAAGTTGACATAAAACTAGCCAATATAGAAATGTCCATGTTTTAAAATGAGAAAAAAACTTAGTATCCAAATGTAGCAGTTCACCTGATTTCATGAATACAAAGTCAGGTTTTAAGTAGCTGAAAATCAGACTTAAATTAATATAATTTCCATAAGAAGTCTCTAAAATCCTCTCCTGTAGCTGTTACTCACCTGTACCTGGGACAAGAGCTAACACGCTTGAGGATATGCAAAGAAGATGTTGAGGGGCCTTTCACTCACTCATTCCTTCTTCTCAATCAATAAAATAATCATTAAGTGCTTGTGTTTTGCAAGACAGCCTAGGGTTTCTTGTCCTTCTCCTAAGTTTCATGAAGTGTGGCAGAGGAGATTTAATTCTGTAATACAAGACATGATTCTGGTAGTAAAAGCAGGGAGTAGGGAGGCCAAGGGTAACTTGGGAAAGTCCAGAACTGTGGTCTGGTCAACAGATGAGGATATCATATACAGAGGGCCGAGATGGGATCCCATCTATGAGGGGCAGGGAGTAGAAACCAAAGAAGCATCAAAATGGAAACTTGCTTTACTGTACCTAAGTGAAGGCCTTCTGAACGGGCTCCCCATTTGATTTACAACTTTTCTTTCATTCAGATAGATACCAAGTAAACATTGTGTGTGTGTGTGTGTGTGTGTGTGTGTGTGTGTGTAGTTATATATGCTACTAATTTTATTATTTATACCATAAATATATATTATATACCTATAATATGCATGGAGTATATGTACTTCACATGCATATAGGATATATATAAATATAATAAACTTCTCAAATCAAATAGAGCAGATAAAATTAGCAAAAAAAGGGGGAGGGGATATGATACAAAGATAAACAGTGACTGTTTGGAAAGTCCTGTGCACATTCTCAAATATCCTTGAGAAATACTCAACTAAGGGCCTTATGCTTTTCTGTTGTGCTATGTGAGCATGTTCTAAGCTCAACCTTTCCCCTTCCCATGAGGTAAAACCTATATTTCCTTCAGTCTCTGTCTAACACATGCATAAATCGATTTTCTGAGGAGACCAACATTAGTACTATTAACCAACAAACTGTGTGCAGGAGAGATATTTGCTACACGGGCAGAAGATCCAGGTTCAATTCTCAGCACCTCTATAGGTCACAACTGCCTGTAACTCTAGGGGATCCTAGCCCTCTTCTGGCCTCCATAGGTATTGCATACACATAATGTACTTACATACACATAAGGAAAACATTCATACACATAAAATAAAAATAACTAAATCTTTAAAACCGAGTTGGGCAAAAAGTTGTAGATACATGGGTGTCAATGGTTATTTTTGGAATCTATCATGACCTGAGTAAAGGAGTTAAATCTACCTTTAGATACTCCATAATTTGTACCAAAATTCAATTTTAAGATCCATCAGGACACTCCATTCACAGACAATATGGAACACTTAATGAGGGAAAGGCAGAGGCCCAATGTGGGGATATAAAACTATCTTTTCTTCAGGAAGTCTTTCATTTACAGAATCTTGCAGCCTGCAAGAGGGTGGGAGACAGTGTCATGAATCCTAGAAGGTCCTGGCTCTAGAGTGGGGAGACAGCAAAGGAGGCAGCTGGTTGGTTAATCATACTAATGCTGGTCTCTCAGAAAGAGGACTGTTTATTATGTAGAAGGTGAATTTGCACAGAGTTCTCAAGGCCTGCCCTTTGTAAGCGTTTTCTACTGAAATCAGAAGGATACACGCCAGGTATCTCATTTTGAATGATTCCCTCTTACAAGCACAGTCAAATTTTGGCAAAGACATCAAATTTTGTAGGGGTGTAAACCATTTGCCAGATATAAAATGCTTTGTAAGTCTGCAGTCAGTGAGAGTATAGCTTCACAATGAGGCGACTGAGTAAGAACAAATAAATATAGCTACTGTATACATCTTTGCATATGTGTGTTGTATTCTAAGTTTTTTTCCCTGTGTATGTATTGTAGTGTAGTATACAAATATGATTGTGTGTATGGGCATGTGTGTGCAGGTGTGCATTCATGTATGTGTGTGCATATGTGTAACTGTGTGGTGAGTGTGAGTGTGTGTGTGTGGTGAGTGTGTATGTGTGCTGTATGTGTGTGTAGGTATGTATATGTGTGGTGAGTGTAGTGTGTGTGTGGTGAGTGTGAGTGTGTATGTGTGCTATGTGTGTGTGGTATGTATATGTGTGGTGAGTGTAGTATGTGTGTGGTGAGTGTGAGTGTGTATGTGTGTGTGTGTTACTTGTGTGTATGGTATGTGTATGTGTGGTGAGTGTGGTGTGTGTGTGTGTATGTGGTGTGTGTGTGTGTGTGCTTTTTGTGTGTGGTGTGTGTGTGTGTGGTGGTGTGGTGTGTGTATGTGCTTTGTGTTGTGTATATGTTTTGTGTGTGTGTGAGTATATGTGTGGTGAAAGTGTGTATGAGTGTATGTGTGGTGTGTGTGTGTGTGCGTGTGTGTGTATGTGTATGTATGTGTGGTGAGAGTGTGTGTGTGTGTGTGTGTGTGTGTGTGTGTGTGTGTGTGTGTGTGTGTGTGTGTGTGAGGGCCTGAAGTTGACCTCAGGTGTCATCCCATGTTGCTCTTTTTTCTTTTGAGGTAGAGTCTGTCCTGAACTGGAACCTCGCCATTTCTGTCTAGTCTTCTGTTGAGTACTGGGATTGTAGGTATCCACTGTACCTACCAGCTTTATTTTGTTATGTGGGTGTTGGGAATCAGGTCCTCACATTTGAATGGTAAGCACTTTATCTTTAGAGCCATCTTCATAGCCCCAAGCACTGTATAATTTTACAGTGCTGAATTTTTTTAATGGCCCTGAGTAGGACAATCAAGTGTGTTTATTATAATTAACTGAGCCATTAAAGTCTTCCAACACTTGTTTTCTGTTACTATGTCTACTGCATCACATATGGTATGAATGAAGCATAGAAAAGCTAACACAGTGGCTAGATTCTAACCCTAACCTGTAGGAACTGGACTTGTGATCCTAACATCTACAGTTCAAATGTCAAGGCTTCTGTGATTGGACACCATCTACATGGGTACAAAGAACTTAGTGAATTCTTTAGGGGAATCAGATGGCTCAGACAAGAAATATTTGACTTTATATTTTTGAGAGCTGCGTGTGACTGTGAGAAATATTTTTAGTTTGATCTGATTAACACAGGAAGTCTCCATCTGAGGAGATTTTCCAGTTCCTTTTTACAGTAAAAGACTAGATACTGCCTGGAAAGCAGAAACAGAAGGGGAGGGTCATTTACATTTGAGGAGACCAATGGTGGTGACAGTTCAGATACAAATACCGGCTGTTGCTTTCATGGCAAAGTTAGTGCTGCAGAATGCTTTAAACCTAAAAAGCAGCAGGCAGTTTGCAGATGCTTTCCTGGTGTATACTCCTCACTGCAGATAGTGCTGGATGGGCCGGATTTCCCGGTATCCCCTCTTTCCTCTCCCTCCTTAGTTTCTTTCCCTTCCCCGATATCTATTCTGCCAGATGTCATATGCACATGAGTGTATATAAAACACAGGAGGGAAACGTGAGAGGAAATGTGTCGTCTTTCTGAGTCCGCCATATTTAACTCATTATGGTAATCTCCACTTGCATCCCTTGGCCAGCAGTGATCTCCATCTGCTTTGTGGCTGAGTAAGATTGAATATAATATGCACTCATGTCCTTTGTCACTATTGATGAACACAATATGCACTCATGTCCTTTGTCGCTATTGATGACACCTAGAGCCATCCCATTACTTGACGACCACGAAGAGTACTGTAGTAAGAAGGGTATCTCTGTGCTGTGCGGCCTTAGGGGACTTTGTCTATATACCCACAAGTACCATATCTTTGTTATCAGGCGAGACAGTGTCACATTTAAGAAAAGAAACTAACCCTTGGTGTTCTAACCCAAGAGTGAGCCAGATTGCACTTGAAGAGTCCTGGCCTCATCAGGTCTCTTTGAACAAAGGCCATTCTCTGTGCTGACCAGCACACACAGCAGCTATAGTAGCACGGGACAGAAGAGCTTAGGTCTTGATCAGTCTTCTATAGGAGTCTTACAAGAGAGGAAATTGCTTTTCTGGCCCCATTGACCCAGAACAGCACACAGAGCCACAGTCCCATGGTATTGGTCTATGTTCGTGTGTTGTTCTCTTTAATCCCTTTTGTTGATTTCAGTGCCTCTCTGCTTTCCGTGAATGGCCGTAGGTGAGGCCACCACATCTCACCCACACATATATTGCCCAAGTCAGTGGCATGCATGGGTCACCACGGAGAAACAGAGCACATGTTATGTCAGGGTCCATCCTCAGATTGGTTACACCGTTTTCATCAAAGGTCACTTAATTCTGGAAAGGCTGAACACAGTCTGTATGCAGATTGACTACATGGCGATCACTGACCTCCAAGCACATTATTAGCTTGGTTACGTGTTGGGGGAAAGTCCAGTGTGTAAAGGTGGTCTACAAGCAGTGTTTCTCGGAAGACTCATCCTGCATGGTGGTTCTTCTTCAGTTCCCAGAGGAGGCTCCACTTTCTTCTCCACACTGACCTGGCTGACGTGCATTCCTTCTAACAACATACAAGAGGCCCCTTTGTCCTCTTCCTCAACAGCATTTTGTTCCTTTGCTTCCTTTGTTACCCTTCTGAGTGGAGTGAGGTGTGATTTCATATGTGTATGACTCCCTTAGAACGAAATCTTAATCCACAGCGTTTTGTGTGGTTTTGCAGGCAGCAGAATGCCCTGGGAAGCTCTTCATCTTCCATTCGTCCCTGCCTACTGCCGAAGCACCGGGAAAGCTCAAGAACAGAGACGACAAAAAGCTGGTTAACACAGACAAAGAGAAGGTAGGTACTTGGGAACAGTTAGTCTCTGAGGTGTCGCTGAAGCAATGTTAGAAGGGGTCCCCGTCTTCATGAGTATTTCCAACTGTAGACCACTGAAGGATTTCATGTTGCTGACATCTGACATATCTATACATGATCACGTCTTCCATGTGTGATCTGTGAGGCTGTTGGAGAAATGGAGGTGGGGATTGCATGAAGAAAAGTGCAGGGGGAACACAAATGCCCGGTGACCAGAGGATGAGACGCTAGTCACGAAGCAAAGGCGTCCAATGCCAAAAAGAAGCCTTTGCTCAAACCCGAGACAGTATGGCAGCCATGAGCAGTCTCCGATGGAAGATGCTTCTGACTGAATACACACACCTCAGTCACACAGCGCCATCCAATCCACAGAGCTGCATTCAGGACGGTAGACTGAGGATGGGGCAGGGACAGCTCCAGTAAGGGTATTGGAGTATCAACCTGAAGGCAACCGACTGTTTTATTTCATTAGCCCAGTCTACCTAACTGGAGCGGGGGAAATCCCACATTTTTCCTATTTAGAATTTTTAATTAAAATTTTTAATAGAAACTTAAATTTTAATAATTTTTTCCTTTTATTTTTTTTTTTATCCTTTTCTTTAGATACTTTTCCAGCCCCAAACAGCTGTCTACGAATCTCTGGCTAAGGACTGTGTGGCCAACAGCTGCTCGGTGACTCTGTTCCTCTTTCCTAGTCAGTTTGTGGATGTGGCTTCCTTGGGTCTGGTTCCTCTGCTCACGGGAGGAACTCTTTACAAATACAATGTTTTTCAGGTAGGCGGCAAGCTGTCTGTTATTCTCAGCTCCTTCCTGTTTGAGTTTTGAGTCTGTCTCTGTCTTTCTGTGCTGTCTCTCACCCACCCCCGTTGTGTGTGTGTGTGTGTGTGTGTGTGTGTGTGTGTGAGAGAGAGAGAGATGTGGGGTTCGAATGTATGTAGGTATGCTGTGTCGCCTCTGGTGGGCAGGGTAGGATTTTCAGGAGTCAGTTCTCTCCTACATCAAGTTGGAGTAGAATCTTCCTTATTCCCACTACTCAGGCACTATGCACTGCCCTAGGCTGGCTAGCTTTCTGGTGGTTTCTCCTGTCTGGGCCTCCTGCCTTACCCTGGGAGTTTTGGGAATAGTTAATTGCTGTGTATGTCTGTCTTATGTGTTTACCTGGCTCAGGACCAAACTCAAGTCCTAAGGCTCGCACAGCAAGCGTTTTCCAGGGCTCAGGCATCTCCCCAGCCCAGTTTACGTTCGATGCTTAGATTGTGGGTTAAGAAAGTCGTGTCCCATTGTGGACAGTTAGCAGAAGTAAATTCAAGCAATGGAAAACCATGTGTGTTTGATTGACTTCCCACCGGTTTTAGCCACACACACTGAGCTCTTCCTACCCGAGTCGTGCGCTTTGCTGCAGGGAAAGTATACTTAGTAGAGACGCCTAAGATGGTATTTGAAAACGTAACTGCATGTTTGTTTTAATTTGATGAAATCCGAGGCAGGTTCAGCTCATTACACCCTCTCCTCTTCCACACTGGACTAACGCCGCGCCTCCTCCAAATTTGACTGAGGCACACAGGACAGTTTAGGATAGGCACAGCCACGCTTCTCCTGTGGACAGTTGTGTCTTGGAGTGTCACTGTATTTAGACACAGAGAATGGACATTGTCTCCTCCTGAGGAGGGGCCCATCCACAGGGAAGCTGATCACAGAGGGGTGTTTCCTAACACATGACAAATGCTCACCCCATTTTTGCTTATGAGTGATAAAGCAGCAGCTAGTTGTGTATTTGTTTTGGAAGTTAACTAAGATTGACGTAAGACCAAAGATTGAGAATGAAATACATTTTTTAAAGAAGCTTTAAGAACCCTTTGAAGACTTCTGGACAAACATATGTCTGCAGATACACTTGAATATGAGATCTTAATAGTGATAAAAGTCAGACACTCATCTGGTCAGAATTCTGGGTTTCCGAGGCGTAGTGTAATCGTCCCAGCTCTTTCTCCAGTGAGGAACATACAATTTGATCAGAAACCTCCATCTTCTTAATAAAGTCCTGGCTGGGGTAGCACTGGGGTCCCACATGGAAGCCGTCGTCACTGAAGTGACTTAGTTACACAGCGATCCAGGGCAGTGTTGGCAGGAAGTGCTGATGTCACTGCCATTGATCTCACTCCCTCATGGGTTTCACAGTGTGCTGGTTCTGTGTAGTTTTTGTCAGAAGCCCTTCACTTGCGCATCAATATACCGAAGTTTATTACTGATTTCATCTGCTATTAGAAAAGAAGTGCTGTCGTAATCCAATGGGAGAGGCCCTTGCAATAAGGAACGGAGCATTTCGTAATCAGTGTCAGTGCTAGTTTGGCCTTGAGTCCCCTCAGCTTTTATGTGCATCGTTGTAGACTGAATCATATCTTAGCATTTACTTCTTAACTTTAAAGTAAAAATTTTAATAGTGTCTTCCATTAGATAATATTGCCGTGTGTAAATGACGGCCAAGAACACAGTCAGGCATCTGGTGTGTACCTGAGGTATCTTTTATGAGTACTGTCTGTGGTGCCTCTGTTTCCTTTCATTTTCTCTGTTTTGGGGGTTGGGAACGAGAGTCTGTGTGTGCCTGCATGAGTGTGTGCACCTCTCTGTGCCTGTCAAGCAGAAATGGTGAGAATCTAATAAAGGTTCACCTGACAAGGTCAGAGATACAGCATTGGCTGCTGCTTCTCAGCGAAGATGTGTTCTCGGTGAGTCTCCACTCAGTAGCACACGCTCCAGTGCTCCATCAGCATTGCTTAGGTGTGGGCTGTGAGCAGCTTTCAGAGATATATGCTTTAAAGAGGAGTCAAGATGGCTCAGTGGTTAAGAGCACCGACTGCTCTTCCAGAGGTCCCGAGTTCAATTCCCAGCAACCACATGGTGGCTCACAACCACTGTAATAAGATCAGATGCCCTCTTCTGGTGCGTCTGAAGACAGCTACAGTGTACTTATATATAATAAATAAATAAATCCTTAAGAAAAAAAAAGAGGAGTCAAGAAGTCCCAGGGAAGTGTTTATTCTCCAGACTCTGTATGAACTCTGACTGAACTGAGTATGGTCAAATAAAAGACTCCCACTAACAACCTCCCCACCTACACCACCACCCTTACGGTGTCTTTCTCCAGCTTCAGTGAAAATGTTAATCCATGCATTGTTTCCTATGTCTAACACTAGACCCTTAAGTGACTCCCTTATGCTATTGCTTTATTTGCAAAGTAAGTAACTGTTCTTCTCATCCAAAGGTTATGAGGATGAAAAAATAGGTAAGGGTGGTATTTTACTAAAACTTAAGAGTCACTGCCAAAGATTATGTACTTTCATAAGATCGTGTGTGTACATAAGATGTCCATGTAAGCGTGCAAAATCAAAATATAAAACGTGATATAAAGTTAATATTATTTGAAGTCTCTTACTGCCCCCTGGTGGCCACTGATCATACTTTCCCTTGTAGGTACACGTGGATAGTCAGAGGTTTTTGAACGACCTCCAGAATGATATTGAGAAGAAAATAGGCTTCGATGCTATCATGAGAGTTCGGACCAGCACAGGTAATCCCCGCGCACCATTTCACGTCTCTTCGGCATGGCTACTGTCTGTTGAAGCAACAGCACAACAAAGAATATCAAGATTTCCAGATGTGAATTTTCCTTTCTCCCCGTGCCTTAGGTTTCAGGGCCACCGATTTCTTCGGTGGGATATTCATGAACAACACCACAGATGTGGAAATGGCGGCCATCGACTGTGATAAGGCGGTGACCGTGGAGTTCAAGCATGATGACAAGCTCAGTGAAGATGTCGGGGCTCTGATCCAGGTGACCAAGCCGCCAAACGTGCTCCTCCCTTCATAGCAAAGCTCCACTCTTTCTCCACAGCATGAGTCCTTAGAGCTCTCGAGTGTGGTTTACCCGTCAGTGGGTGTGTGTATGCATGGCAGTCATTGGCCTGGCCGTTGGTGTGAAGACACGCATCAGCAAACTGGTTTCCGTGAAGTGTCTGTGTCCAGGGTTCCTGTAGTCGTGTGGCCCTCCCCTCGTTAGTTCATTTTAGCTAACTCGCCCTTTTAAAGGTGCTACCTCCATGCTCTTCCCTGAGCACACCAGTTGTCCTCAGTGCCAGAGGGCCAGCCCAGAAAACACACATACAAGTAACATTATACGTTCATTATACAGTGTTCTAGTGAGGAATGCATGTGTACACACACACACATGCCATAGCGATTAGCGAAATGAGATGCCATGGATTTCAGTGAGGGAGTGGGGGGGTGCATGGGGGGATTTGGAGAGAGGAAAGGGAAGGGAGAAATGTTGGGATTATATTAATCTCAAAAAAGAAAAAGAAAGGTCCTACCTCCGAAGGAAGTTTTCTTCTAAGGTGCCTGGCTGCGGGGGTTAGAACTTCAGCACACAGGGGTCACAATTTAGCCTCTGGGATTCTGCTAAGCATTGTATCATAAGCAAGTGGAATAGGGCTGGCTTTGAGTATATATCAACTAAAGAAATAAAATAAAAATATATTTAAAGATCATAGTTCTCAAGCATCAGCTTATACTTAAGGCGTAGAGAGGTCGACATGGGATGAGGAAGGGTTTTAATGCTTGGTTTGGAATCACAGGTGCCTGGGTAGCGGCTGTGTTCCAGCAGACCTGAGTGTACCATCAAAACCAGCTGTGCCCTTTCCTGGGAAGTGAGGTTGGGCAGAGCTGTGAATGCCAACTTTGCCTCTGGACCTAGATCCTTGGTAGTAAAATCTGTGAAATGCCAGTCAGTGCGAAATGTGAACAGATATTTACACGGGACTAGCTCAATAGCTTAAACCATTGACAAGTTACAGTGAATGAATTGGTTATTCTTTCCCCAGGGATTAGTCAGTCTTTAAAAATAATGGGGAAACCCTGGAAATTTTAAGAAAGTGTTCATCTGTACATGCCAATGGGATTTTATACATGCCAATGGGATTAAATTAGCTTGGCTGGACCCGGTCAGTAACAGCCATGCCTCCATGTTGTTTCTGCAGTGTGCCCTGCTCTACACGACCATCGGTGGTCAGCGAAGACTCCGGATTCACAATGTCGCCTTAAACTGCAGCACCCAGCTTGCAGATCTGTACAAGAGCTGTGAAACGGATGCCCTGATCAACTTCTTTGCCAAGTCAGGTAGTGTCTTGCTAATCTCAGAGCTCAGTGATCAGTCGAGACTCACTCGCTGGGTAACTAGTCAGAAGCTGGAAAATACTCCAAGAACCAGTGAAGTCGGAGGTTGGAGAATGGCCAGCTCCTCCGGCCATAATGAGGGAGACCAGACTCTGGGGCCAGGCACACAGATTGGGCCTAAGTTTTCTTGCTAGTAAGGAGTCTGAGGTGAAATATAAGTGTGTGAGTGTGCCCTCTAGCATTGCTGAGTTACACTAGTGTTGATTGTCTGGGTCCTGATGACTAAGAAGCAGGATAGGTGATCTTCTTGTCTGCCCTTCTGCAGTTCTGTACTTAAGGTAAGGAAGAGAGCATTCCAGCCTGCAGAAGTCAGGAGTGAGGGAGACAGCAAACTGGCCTGTCTTTTCTGTGTACGCAGTTCTATTTCTAGTAGTCTCAAGATAAATATGGGTCCATGCCACCCTTTGCTATAATTAGACCATTGTCCCTCTCGGCCTATATCATACTATCCTCAAAAGAGGAGCAGCAGACAGCGTTCTCCTTGTTTGGTAGTCTGAAGACAACAGCGACTTGTTCTTTGTTATTCTTCAGAGATCAGTTTCTAAAGCGTTCATGTCTTTTCTGTGCGGTTTTGTGCTTCTAGCTTTTAAAGCCGTTTTGAACCAGCCTTTGAAGACCATCCGGGAAATTCTAGTTAATCAGACTGCCCATATGTTGGCGTGTTACCGGAAGCACTGTGCGAGCCCTTCTGCAGCGAGCCAGGTGAGGTCCCTGCTGTCCTGAGCAGCGAGCTCAGCAGTGCAAGTGCATGCAGCTGCTGTTCCAAGACGCTCTCAAGTAGAGAGCAGTCAAGGGAACTGAGGATGCAGCTGGGGGGGGGGGGATGTCGACCGTGGACTTACGTACATCAGAAGCCTACATCAGAAAAGAAACTTGGGTTTTACGGAGTGTCTGAACCAAAAATGTGACAGCCACAAATGCACTGTTTATAAACAGAGGAATGCCATAATATGCTAGGATTCCCTTTTGTATACAGACCTAGATATTTTGTTGTAAAATGTGCGTGCTTAAATATATTTTACGCATATAAATGAGGTTGCCATGAACTTATGGCAGTAGTAAGAGTGGCTCTTTCAAAAGCAAATATAATAGCATAAATGATGGAATGATTTTCATTTAAAAGTTACACAGTAAACCTGGCTGTCCTGCCACTCTCTGTGTAGACCAGGCACTCCTTGAATGTGTGGCAATTCTCTTGCCTCAGTTTACACATTATTAACAGAATCACTTTGAAACAAGAGTCTCTGGCCATCGTCTAAGTGATTTGAACATGTAGGTAAGCCTCCAGCCATTTGCTTAGCTTATGTCCTCTAATCCCATTCTCCCGTGACAGTAAAGTTAGATGTGCATGGTCGTATCCTGACTATCTAATTTTGCTTAAAAAAGAACTCTGAGAGCAACTAGCAGACACTTTTTTCTAATCCAGTCTTTGTGAGTTTGGTTACTCCACCTTCGAGGATGCTGTTAGCAGGAAGAGAGTGCAGACACATTCTACATCTGACTTTCCCAGCTGAAGAAAGCAAGCAAGGCAAACGCTTGTTAGCCGCACTTACGGGGAAGTCCCCCCTGGGCTACCCGAAGTGATTCGTCACCCATTCTTTTAACTTCTGTGTTGACAGTTAGGTAACCAAGTGCTGAATCTATATGGCTGGTCATTTCCCTTGATCATTCAGGATCTTCTCACGTTGGTAAACTCACGTTTCAATACTATTGCGTAACTCAGGCACCGTGGCATACTCCTGGGGAAGGAACAGGATCGGGGGTCCAGGTTATTGGGGCCTACCTCAGCTCTGTGAGACTCAGTCTCAAAAAAAAAGAAAGAGGAAGGAAGGGAAGAAGGAAGAAAAGGAAGGCAGGCAGCCAGGCAGACATAGTTAGAAGTGTGCTTGTTGGAGTTACGTGATCCTGTCAGGTGCTTATGGACTCCATCTTGGATGGAGTGCAGTCAGGAACACTTTGCACCCATCTGTACTACTGGTCTTGGATTTCTGGATGATAACTCTTCTGCCTCTGGAGTATCTCCCCTTTCAGCAGGAGCAGTTAACATAGAGCAGGTGCAGCTAGTGTCTTCTCTCTAAGTTTATTTGATAATATTAAAATGGTTTGCCTTTAAAGACCTTAACTGGAAAAAAAATCTTGCTTATTTAAGGAGGAAAGTAAAACTTACCATCTCATTCTGGTTTGAAAGCTAGAAGACTTGTGTCCACACCAGAGCATTGGTGTTTATGGCTTGAACATAGAGCAAACCATTGTGACACTTGTTTTACTCAGGGTCAGTCAGTAGAGAGGATTCCTGCTCTTGGAAAATGAGTTTTTTTTTTCCTTTTCCATTTGGGTCTTCCATTGCACCCTTCCACCACCAACAAAGCTAGGGCACTAACATCCAGTCACCTCCCACACCCACCTCCAGATACTGCTACACTGAGGAGGACCAAGCCTTCAATGCATCTTTAGAACCTTCCATATCCAGACCCCAACACCACACCAGATCATCAACACACGTACTTTGGTTGTGTAACAGACACAAGTGGACTGCTTATGCTCAATTACCCAAGGCACGAGAAGCCACTTGGATATGAAATTTAAGGAGGCACCGCTCTGACTCATGCTCAGCCACGAGAAGAGTCAAAAATGTTCCAGTAGATGTTCTGGTTTATATGAGTGAGTAGGTTAGTTACCTTCATAAAATCTAAGAAGCCACTTGTATTATTTGGGAGTAAACTCCCTCTCAAAAGGCAAACAGGGCCTGAAGACAGGGCTTAGAGGTTAAGAACACTTGGTACTCTTGTAGAGGAACAAGTTTGGCCTCCAGCAGCAACCATCTAACTCCAGGCCCAGGGGATCCAGCGCCCTCTCCTGACCTCTGAGAATACTAGGATTCATGAACTGCGCAGACATACACTGGAGCAAAACATTTGCACACCTGAAATTAAGTAAATGTTTTATTTAAAATGCCCACGAAGTTCCCTTTTTAAAAAAAAAAGAAAGACTTTAACTACAGGATTGCCAATGTTTTTGTTTGTGACTACTTTGTCCTTAGAAAATGCAAGACATTTTCCAAACTCCGGCAAACCAGGGTTCCGTGAATTTTTGCTCACCCCTAACCAGTACCTTTCTCTCTAGGGTAATTTCATTATGGAGGAGCGAGGGAAGCTCAGGGGAGATTTTATAGTAATCTGTGACATATTTTCCTTCTAACCCCAAATATATTAGTAAGACTTTCTTCTTGCTTTTTTTCCACACTTTAACGACTTTCCTTCTATTAGCTTTTTCCCCGTTTCTCGTTTTTTCCCTTGGCCCCCATAACCCAGCCTCCTCTAATCAGCCTCTTTAGAGCTGTCCTCATAAATGCCAAGCTCGCCCCTCTGTGGAATTTAAAGCAGTGAGTATATAAACAACCTTAATATTCCTGGTTAACTCGAGGCAGTGAGGAAAGTTCCAAGACATTGAGAGGGCATGTGTGCACTTCTATTGGTGAAGCCAGGAGGATTTATTCTTCATACCATGTTATAAACTGCTTAGAAATAGCACTGGGGCTGCTGGCTCTGAAACGTGACCATGTTCAGTTCCTGCATCTTCTGTTTACTGACTCTGGTGCCTTGAAATGAGATCAGATGTTGAGGTGAAACATTCTGGAATGGGCTTGCCTGAATCAGCTAAACACTTTGTCCTTTTCACTCCTTACTCAGTAGACCATGAGAAGAGACTTCTGATATGAAGGTGTACGGGGTGTAAGATCCTGTCAGAGTCCTGAGGGATATGTGTGGCAGCACACACACACACACACACACACACACACACACACACACACACACACACACACACACAAATAACCACATGCACAAAACACACGCATCTGAGTATACACATATACTCAGAAACACAAACTCACAAGCACCCACATACACATACACATACACACACACACACACACACATACACACACACACACACACACACATACACACACACACACACACACTCACACACATATACATATACACATACACACATAAATACACACATATACACATGCATACACACATGCACACTACACATACATACACATATACATACACTCACACACATACACACATAACACACATACACACACACACACACACACACACACACATATACACATACACACACATACACACATACACACACACACACACACACACACACACGTACAAAGAGAAAACTAAAAAGAAGAGAGGATCATGAAGCAAATGTCTTCTCTTTCAGCTTATACTGCCAGATTCCATGAAAGTTCTGCCCGTGTACATGAACAGTCTGTTGAAAAACTGCGTGCTGCTCAGCAGACCCGAGATCTCCCCTGACGAGCGGGCGTACCAACGGCAGCTGGTGATGACCATGGGCGTGGCTGACTCCCAGCTCTTCTTCTATCCACTGCTCCTGCCAATAGTAAGCGTGGTCCCCGGAGATGTTTGGGAGGGAAGCACGTGCTGGGCGCTGTTCCTAAGAAATTCAGCGTCAGAAACGTGTAGCCTGGGCCTATAGCAGAAGCTCTTGAGCACGGTCATGTGCTCCGCGTGGCTGGGAAGGATGTAAGGAGTCCTGTTTCACTGGCTTTTTCAGATGGCTTTCCTCTCCGCGCTAGCCTCAAGTTGGTAATAATCATCAAGCAGGCCCCTTTAGAAGTCTATGAACAAGTTGGTGCCAGAAAACTTCAATCGAATTCCACATCTTAGAAGATCACTTCTACATATGCTTGGGGAATCTCAGCCCTGCTCTCCTCAGGCCGGTCCAGGGCATCACTGGCTCAGGCTTAGCCTTTTCTACCCCTTTCTGAGTTCTGTCCTCCTATTTTGTGACAGCCATGCAGGTCTCTTTGCTAGTCATCACTCTGTTCAGGCTCTCCCCTCAGGACCTGTGCATACCTGTTTCTGTGTGTCTGAAATGTTCTTCCTATTTCCCCAGCCTCAGCTCCTCACCTTTTCTCACATCCTCAGGTGGCTTGACTCAAAATTGCCTTTTCCAGCAGCCTCCTAGCCCCACCCACACACCGACACTTACCCTAGTTACCATTCGCTTCCCACACAGCTCTCAACGCACCTACTGGTATGTGTGTGTTATTTTATGTACCAAGTCTTTCTTCCTCAAAAAGACCATTAGCTGCACAAGGCAGAAATTCTTGTAGGTTCTAATTAACTATGTACCTAAAGGAGGGAAGGGGGAAGAGAAAGGAAGTGAGAGGAGAGAGGAAGAGAACGAGTTCTTAAGCCTCTTGACTTTGCCCGAACAGCACACGTTGGATGTGAAGAGCGCAGCGCTGCCGCCGGCTGTCCGCTGCTCCGAGTCCCGACTCTCGGAAGAAGGAATATTCCTGCTGGCTGATGGTCTGAACATGTTCCTGTGGTTCGGAGTGGGGAGCCCACCGGAGCTGATTCAGGGAATATTCAATGTGCCATCGTTTGCACATATCAACACAGATATGGCAAGTACTTTCACCTTTTCGTGATAAACCACAGATATAAATTCTTAAACTTTATGAGCAGTTTTATGATTCAAAGAAGAAAAACAGTGTGTGTTTGTATAGCTCAATATGAGAATTCTATCTCGATGAATAAAGATTAGAAAGTGTAAAATAATTTATTTACTGAGGTGTTAACCTAAACATGGCTTCGCTGGAAATTAATAATACAGAGGGTTGGAGAGATGGTTTGGTAGTGAAGAATGTCTGCTATCCTTGCAGAGGACACACACACACACACACACACACACACACACACACACACACACACACACACTCTCTATCTCTCATACACACACACACACACACACACTCGCACACACACATATGCTCTCTCTCATACACACATACACACACATGCTCTCTATCTCTCTCATACACACACACTCACACTTCATACACACACTCGCACACATACACACCCTATTGTTCACCAGTGGCTGTTCTCTTCACGCCTCTTAGCCCACCATTCTGCTTCACTTTCTGGACACGTCAGTGAGGTAGCTGCTGCAGCCGTCTGTTCCCGATGGACTGGTGAGGCCAGAGGCAGGTTCTCGTGGGTGGCGAGGTCAGAGGTAGAGCCTGCATTTAGTTTTCAACCCTGGTTTCTTCATCCTTGCTGATGAGCTGCCTGTTTGAGAACATTCAGAATCCTTTCACGGGTATTTTGCTACATACTAAGATTAATGAGCCACGAAATAAAAACCAAAGAGAACAGATTGTGCCCTCAAACCCACTCTAAACCCTAAGCCTTCTCTTCTGTTAGTCATGACAAAAGAAGTTGTGTGTTGATGAAGAAGTGAATACACAAATCTGTTTTCAACTCCTCACTAACAGCAGAGCTCACGAACATTGGCACAGACTTCCTTGCAAGCCTCATTGCACACAAGGTTGTGGGTCTCTCGGCCACGGGGCAAGCATCCTGGGCCTGGGCTTATACTAATACACCGCCTCACTAGTCTCAGAAAGTGAAACACAGCTGACCTAATAGGCTTACTGTACGTTTACACTCACTCGGCACTCTGGGATACGTGTGAGACTTGTGTCAGATGCTTAAGAGTATTTCTTGAATAAAATGTTAACCGTGATGCCATAAGTGATACACAAGGGGTGAGTGTGAGCATTAGTGATAAATATTCGGCCCTCCTCAGAATTATGAACTATATCAGCTGTAATTTTTCTGTGACGCTTTACTGTACGGCGTGCTTCCTCACTTCCCGGTGGCCAACTCACAGGCAGTGTTGACGGCATCTTGGTATCGTCTCACTGAGAAGGCAGCATTAGCATCCTACCCCTGTCTTACCTGAAGACCTCCAAATGCAGCTGTGCAGTTTTACAAGCTAAACAGATGTCATCAGATGACAAAGGCAGAATCTCCTCGAAGAAGGAGCCCTCATGCTCACTTCAGTGTTGGAACGCTGTAGAATTTGGTAAAGAAGGGAAAGACACATTCTTTCCTCTCCCAATATGGCCTCGAAAGAGCCTAATCACCTTCCTGAGAGAGGGTCTAAAGACACCCTCTTCCTAAAGCACACTGCAGCCATGACCTGTATTTCGGAAAGAGGTAACTGGTTCACTGGAAGTGTATGCTAATAAAAATGAGTTGTTGATAGTTTAGCTGTCCACATTCTCGGTTTTCATGTAGATTAACTGAGCCAAGAAATAGTCTATGCGGCTCACGAGGGGTACATCTGACATTCTGGTGCTCTCTCTCGTGTTGCTGCGTCTCTTCTAAGTGTCTGACGTTGTACTGAAATCGTGATGCTCTTCCATTTAGACATCGCTGCCTGAGGTGGGAAGTCCGCACTCTCAACAACTCAGGATGATTATGAATAATATCCAGCAGAAGAAGCCATACTCAATGAAGGTAAAATGAAAATCCCCCTCTTCCTTCAAGCGTTATTTCTCCAGAAACCTTTTAAATGCGTGTTCATGTCTCATGATCTTTGATAGAAAACGTCCATCTGAATATGTCTAATCCTTCTTAAGCACAAGCGTAAAAACCAACAGCTATGACCAGGGGTTTTCTTACTAGATCCCAACTTAGTGATCTGATGACCTTCCTTCCCTGTAGTGCAGAACAACCGCTGTCATCACTGACCCAAGAACTTTCCTTCAGGTGCCTTATGATATGTAATCATAGAAATACCTTTCAGAACATTTACACAGTGTTTCATTTTCTATCTGAGTTTGTAATTATGGTTACCCTAAGCCATTGTTTTATTTTGTTTGAATAATGTTCTGAATCCAAAGTGAGACTTGGTTGTGAAGTCCAAGCTGCTTGTACCCATCTCCTTCAGAAGCTGTGTGCTGGGTCTCCTGGATTTGGAGCTTTCAGATGGGGACGGTCTGTGTCTAGGATACTTTAGCTGCAAGTGACCCAGGCTACCGTGAGGCCAGTTTTCTCTCGAAATGCAAACCGGATGCTAATCTCAATCAATCTTCACCATAGAAGTAAGTCCTGCAGACAGACATCAGCTCTAGGTAGGGCCGGGGTAATAGAAATATAACAGTTTCACAGTCTCTAGGCATCTGGGTGGGGCTGGAGAGATGGTTCAGTGGTTAAGAGCATTGACTTCTCTTCTAGAGGTCCTGAGTTCAAATCCCAGCAACCACATGGTGGCTCACAACCATCTGTAATGAGATCTGATGCCCTCTTCTGGTGTGTCTGAAGACAGCGACAGTTGACATTAAAGAACTGTTTGTATCCAGTATGGGCTCAGTGCAAAGGCAGGGTCTGGGATTGAAGAGCAGCTCAAGTCCTCCACACAGTCCTCTCCAGCATTGGCAGATGAGTGGAATGAACCTTAAACTCTCAAGAAGCACAGATTGACAGCCTTGCATCGATAATTCACAGTGATGGTGACCTCCTTCATCGCAGCTGTGGTGGCTGCACCCCTACTCATGTCCATGGGCTAGGAAGAGTTGAGTCGGCCATGAAGGTTATCCTGTGCCTTATGGCCCCTCCTGCCAAGGAAAACGAGGCTTTTCTCTCCTCTGCTTTTCCTCTCTTACTCTAATAACCCTTGAGTTAAGGTCATTTCAACATTGGTTGCAAATAAATAGCTAGGGGTAAACTTTATTTCTGATGTGTGACTGGAACAGAGGCAGCTGGAGGAGTTACCAGATTTACCACGTGGAAATGCTTTGACTGTTACTTTTAGATTTCTCTGACTTCCTGTCTTAGTCAGGGTTCCTATTCCTGCACTAACATCATGACCAAGAAGCAAGTTGGGGAGGAGGAAAGGGTTTATTCAATTTACTTCCACGTTGCTGTTTCATCACCAAAGGAAGTCAGGACTGGAACTCAAGCAGGTCAGGAAGCAGGAGCTGACACAAGGCCATGGAGGGATGTTCCTTACTGCCTTGCTTCCCCTGCCCTGCTCAGCTTGCTTTCTTACAGAACCCAGGACCACCAGCCCAGGGATGGCACCACCCACAATGGGCTGCGTCCTCCCGCCTTGACCACTAGTTGAGAAAACGCCTCACAGCTGGGTCTCTTGAAGGCATTTCCACAACTGAGGCTCCTTTTCTGTGATAACTCCATCTTGTGTCAAGTTGACACACAAGACCAGCCAGCACAATTGACCCCTTGTCAACTTGATTCACAAATGCATTGCTATTAAGCCTCAACCCTTACTTTCTTATTCATCCCCAAGATCTAAATAACTTCGAGTCACACTGTCTTTACATATTAAAGGTTCAATCCATTTAAAATATCCAATATCTTTTAAAATTCAGTCTTTTAAAATTCAAAGTCTAACTGTGGACTCCACTAAAATACTTCTTACTTCAAGAGGGAAAAGTTATCAGGGCACAGTCATAATCAAAAGCGAAATCAAACTAACTGTCCAATGTCTGGGATCCACTCACGATCTTCTAGGCTCCTGCAAGGGCATGGGTCACTTCTCCAGCTCTGCCCTTTGTAGCACCCACCTTGTCTTCTAGGCTTCAGCTGCCTGTTCTCCACCGCTGCTGCTGCTCTTGGTGGTCATCTCATGGTACTGGCATCTCCAAAACACTGCTATCTTCCACTGCAGCTAGGTTTCACCAATAGCCTCTCACAGGCTCTCTTCATGGTGCCAGGCCTCAACTCCTTTGCATGACCCCTTCAGTCCTGGGCCATCAATTTCACCTTCACCAATGGCCTTCCATGGCCTCTCACAGTGCCCAGCCTCAGCTATTCTTCATGCCTTCAAAGCCAGTACCACCTGGGTGACTCTCACACATTACCAAGTCCAGCCACAGCACGAGGTACAACCTTGGCATCTCTGGATCACAGCCTCTTTGTGCTCTCAGAAAACACTTGCCAGAAGATTTCACATTAATGATGCTGGTCTCTTCTTAATCACCGCTAATTTCTTAGCTCCAGCTGACCAGCATCAACTGTCCCAGTAACTCAAAGGTTCACATTAGTAGTTCCGGTATCTTGTTAATCACAGCCAATTCTTCAGCCCCAGCTAACCAAAACCACAGACTCTTCACAACAAAACAACATGGCCCTGACAAGAGTCTTTAATCTTCCCTCTGAAACTTTATAAGCCAGGCTTCCATCTTCTGCACTGTTCTCAACATCTTCAAAGCTTCTACAGAAGCTCTTAACATCCCAATAGCTCCTCTAGCTCAAGTTCCAAAGTCCTTCCATAGCCCTCCCCAAACATGGTCAGGTCACAGGAATACCCCACTATGCTGGTACCAATTTGTGCTAGTCAGGGTTTCTGTTCCTGCACAAGCATCACGACCAAGAAGCAAGTTGGGGAGGAAGGGGTTTATTTGGCTTGTTCATCACCCAAGGAAGTCAGGACTGGGACTCAAACAGGTCAAGAAACAGGAGCTGATGCAGAGGCCATGGAGAGATGTTTCTTACTGGCTTGCTCCCCCTGGCTTGCTCAGCTTGCTCTCTTAAAAGTAGCCAGTACACTTTGCCAGCGCGATATCTCCATAAACAGACAGAAGCATATGAAACCTACAGAGGTCACAGCCGAAAGGAATGGCAGTGTGCCCGTTCCACTTGATCCTTTCATTTCCATGTCCCTCCCCATTTTACAGATTGGTGAAAATGGGCTCGAAGGAGCCAGCTAATTTAGTCAGCATCCCACAGCTGCCTCATGGCAGACACAAGGCCAGGGCCACAGCAGGGACCCAGCAGTTCCAGTTCTAGAGTCGCAGCTGTGACTGTTTCTATCGTAATGTGTTCCCAGAAAATGCTTCCCTTTTATTCTCCGCCCTCCCGGCTGTGTCCCTGTGTTTAGTTATGCCCCTTCCTAATACCTGCCCCCACTTCTTCCCCACTTGCACTTCATCACAACCAATAACTCTTCTTTCATAAGGCAGCTGCTTCTCTGGGATTCCCTTTTCTTTCATTCTGGAGCAACTAGATCAAGCCAGACATCACTTTATCTACCAGGCTTCCAGAGAAAGCCTGCGCCAACTTCTGTCTCTTTTGCTGAATAGATTTAATTTAGTAAACATGCCTCACTTGGGACACCAAAATGTGGTTGATTGGAATGCAGTAAGGAAAACAATTAAGCACTTGGTGTCGCTTAATGAGCCAAGCTCTCAATTCTTCCAAGTCTTCCATCGTCTCCTGTCTGCCTGCCGTGAGTCTGACTCCGCCTGCCCGAAGGCGATCTAGGGACTGTCTGTCCCTGACTCTGTGTTTGTACCTGTCTAATAAAGACCTTTCCTCTTTCTCTATTGACAGCACAGAAAGTGTCACATGGGGAAGGAATGAGGACATCTTCAATAGAGTTTTACGAGGGATTAAGTCTTGACTCCATATCCATATGTTGCGTTCAACATTCACGATGGCTACCTTGAAAGCCTGTTTGAGATCCTCAGCAAATTACTTTATAACATAAAGCATACATGTATTACTTGTGGACGAGGGACATGAAAAGTACAGCTCGGTATCACCTTAATTTGTAAAAGTTGGTTACATGGGACACCCAAGGCAAAGTTGGCCATTAACACTGTTCTCTTAACGGCAATTTGAACAACAGGTTGATTGCACACCGGGATAGCAGTCTTAAGTGATCTCAAGGTGCATTACTACCTGGCTGGGAGGTTCAGCAAAAGTTCTATTCTCTTAGAATATAAGAGATGTTTTCCTAATAATACAATAATGCAATGACTCACCATCCCCACCCCTCATCCCTACTTCCATAGAAACTACCAAATTGCTAAAGACAATTTGGCAGCCATAGTGGACTGGGAGAGAAGAACTTCATTTCTCTAAGCCATGCGTGGGCACATTCTGTCCCTGTAGACAGACAAAATAATCCCTCGGCCTAGTCACTCCAGTTGTTATTGTACTCATGGGGAGAGTAGACTCACCTAAGGAATTGCCTCTGTGGGACTGGCCTATGCGCATGTGTACAGGGCATTCTCGTGATTGCTAATTGATTTAGGAAGTCCAGTCCACTGTTGGGCAGTGCCATCTCTGGGCAGGTAGCCTGAGTTATAAGAAAGGTAGCTGAGCAAGCCAGTCAGCCACTTTCCCCCATGGTCTCTGCTTTAGTTCCTGCCCCCAGGCTCCTGCCTTGGCTTCCTTCCATAATGCACTGGAACCTATGGACTATAATAAACCCTTTTCTTCCCAAGTGGATTTTGGGCAGCATTTTATCACAGCAACAGAGTAGCAAACTAAAACATCCCTGAAAGGAAATCTCTCCAAAGGTGCTTTAAGATTGCAACCTGAAGCTGTCTGTTTCAGTTGAACTTGTAAGAACTTGTCATATAAGAAAGGCCACTCTAGCCATTGTACATCCTGAAAAAACATGGGATTTCCAAGGAAACAGGGATCCTGTTCATTGGCTAACATCAGGCCTGCAGAAGGCAAGGATCACTGGACACAGGTCTAGAATGCTTCTCAGGGTATACAATTTTCCCTGTCTGGGTGGACAGGGTGCAGGCTATCTGTGGACCACTGGAACAACATCCGGGTAATGTCAATGTTACACAGTATCTACAAAACGTACACATACTTATTAGATTTCTGTAAGCCATGCATGTTTAGCACATGTGAGGTTTTTATTGGCATTAGACAAATAATGAAAATAATTGCTAACATTTGTGACAGGAATTACTTTGTGACCATCTAAGGCATTGTACACGGTTTAATCCATTTGATCATTACAACAGTGCTAGGAGATAAATCACACTCTCTTCAGAGTGAGGAACTCTAGGCATGCAGAGGATAAGTAACTAACCCAAGATTTCACGGCCCGTGGCTTCAAAAGTGCATCAAATTTAGATATCTCCTCCCAGAATCCAGCATCTCACACATGGCAGTGTTATTCCTGAAATACAGCCCCAGTCTTCTCTGGAAATTTTTTTGCACAAGTTCTTGACTTAGTCATTTTCCAGTTTCTCTTTTTAATATATATATATTTGTTATCAACCTGAAGTTGAAGCTTTGTGACCCGTGGCCTCCTGGTCCTGCCGCACATCTCTCCTACTATAGACGATGTGGGAGCTGACCGCAGGCCTCTTGTGTGGGCACTCCTTCTGGTCTCACCAATGAAGGAAGGGGCAGGGCCCTGGCTCCTCTTCCTTATATAGGTGTTAGCATTTCCACAGGGACTCAGTATAAAGTATGTGGAGAGTTTCTACATTTTCATGTTACAGTTTACAGATTCACTGTTCCCTGCATGTACAGCACATGCCAGTGAGAGCTTTAAGCACACAGCAGTGTGCGGGGCTGTGGCTGCACCGAGGGCAGTGCACTCTGTTGCCGTGAGCAGCGGTGGTTCTGTTTTAGTCTCTTCCTCATATTCACTCTGTTTTGTGTCTATCCCTATTCATATCCTGGCCACCACCCACCTAGACTTGTGGCCACTCCGTGTTGGTTCCTATGTCCTGAGAAGGGCCCAAACTCATTATTATGGTAATTGTGTCTAATCCCTTACCACCCTTTTAAATGTCTGTAATAAGTCACATGCTAGCTGTCTGTATCTCTGCCATACAGCACACTGTACCAGCCTGGAATGTTCTCTGACCTACCCTGTCCTTAGACTTAGGCGTGAAGCTTTTTTCCCCATAGCATTCTTCTTATGATAAATTTCACATTAATTTTCCTCTTAAAATTGTCTTTGAGGTTTAAATGTTAGTGTCTCTCTCCTCTATCAAACGACAGGCACTGAGCTGGAGAGATGGCACACACTGCTCTTTCAGAGGACTGAATTCTGTTCCTAGCACCACTCTGGCTTCAGAGATCTACACACACACACACACACACACACACACACACACACACACACACACACACACACACACACACACACGCCCTTTTAAAAAGCCCACAGAAACAGGCATGCACATCACCCAGGCCTCACACTCCTACCGTGTTTGGTGGGACTGAAGCAAGAGAGATTGCTGGACCTGATCCATGGTGTGCTTCTAACCAGCTGCTGTCGGTTTTCCTAGCTCATCATAGTGAAGCAGCGGGAGCAGCGGGAGATGGTTTTCCGACAGTTCCTGGTGGAAGACAAAGGACTCTACGGAGGATCATCTTATGTGGATTTCCTCTGCTGTGTGCACAAGGAGATCTGTCAGCTGCTTAACTGAGTACTCCGCTCTCCCACTGAGGCTGCATCCCTGAGGAGACAGTCTCCGACTTGGTGCCTAATTTTCTGATGATAGTAGGCTAGTTTTAATTTCTCGATTACTTTCAGGATAGCTTGCCTGGACAGCACCCAGACCGTCAGCTTTGGTGCTCAGTGGTAGCCCGTGGAGGGGTAGTGTACTGTAAAGGAAACACTATTTGCTGTCCAACTTCTAATTTCTAAAGCTGACACAATTTGCATTTCATAAATACATAGTTTTACAGAACCATTTGCAGCCTCAATTTTCTTTGTGCTTGATATATAAATTATTTTTCAAACTGTATAGAGTCATGGTAAAATTATCTTGGTTCCTCTCTCTTTTACCATGAGAGGAAAAGACTTCATTTTTATCTTACACCTAATGTTTTTAAAACCCCGTGACTACATTAAACAGATTTTTTTTTTCAACTTAAGATCTGCAACAGCAGACTTTTAAAAAAGTCTGAAATCTGTCTGGTAGAACAATTTGTGTTCTCCTTTTTTCATAATTATATATTGTCTGTTTAAAATATTTTCCAGTTGTTTTGTCTATAAAACGGTATCTATATTCTTAATGGTTCTTTGTACAATTTTGATGGTTTCTACCTGTATATAATGGATCTTAACCAATATCAATAAATTACTTCATGTATACTGGCTTACTTACTGTATTTTGTGTCTTTGGAAAACTTAAACAGAAATAAGGATAGCATTAAGAGTACATGGCAAAAACTCCCACCATATGGCTGAGAACGAATCTGGATTAAAAAAAAAAAGGTTATCTTTGTAAAGGGTTTACTGGTATCAGATCATCAGAAACACCCCTTGAGAAAGGTATTTACAAGCTCTTGAATACACACCTTCAGCTGAGTGCTTGTGCCTGGAGGACTCTGCTCTTGGCGTCTTGTGTTGTTTGCTTCAGTGCACATAGTAATAAATAATTGGTTCTCTTAAAAATTGTTGAATATGTCCTTGTAAGAAAAATAGAAACTGATTACATGGAACCACTATTAATGTGTGTGTGTGTGTGTGTGTGTGTGTGTGTGTGTGTGTGTGTGTGTATATATATATATATATATATATATATATATATATACTTTGAAATGCCAACTCTTCCATGTGTCTTCCTCAACTTGATCACAGACATGATAATTGCTGCAGTACGGTGGAGTATATAACAGCTCCCCAGAACTTCAGGCTTATGGCCATTTCTACGCTTGTTCCTAGCGGCAGACTTCCTCTTGTTAGCTTCCTTTACATTTGAAGATGCCTTGCATCTCAGTACTTCATCTGTGAGCACAGCATGTGTAGCTTGGTGGATGCCAGGAAATTGAGACTAGCAGATTCCCATGCTGACCTAGTGAAATGCACCTGAGCTGGCCAACTAGTGGGATGTTGGTATCCAAAAAAGAAACGTAACAGAGGCAGGTGAGGAAATTTCAGGGAGTTTGCCATTCAGAGAAGTGGGATGAAAGCAAATGTGGCCTCGGCAGGAGAAGCAAAGGGATGGAGGAACCATGCTGCAGCCCAGCATGTGACTAGGCACAGGACCTGGAGCCAACATGTGCTTCTACCACAGCTGTGACACTGGGGTAAGTTAGAGTGGTTTCTGTAGGTCAGTTCCCTGCTCCTTTACCATCCCCTATCATCCTCTCTCTGACATTCTACTGTCCCTGTATTCCTAATGCAGACTACCTTTCCCATTTAGGCTAGCATTAACTAAATAGAGAATTAGTTAAACCACTGTTTTTTGTTTTTTTGTTTTGTTTTTTTTTTTAGTAATTTAGAAAAAGAGCAAACCAAGTTGGCTCTGCTAAGACCTCTGGAAGATGATAATTAAGTGAAAACTACTTGGTCCCTTGTCACAGATGATGTTCTCTCAAGACAGAAGAAAGCACCAGTGGGGTATATAAGAGATCTTAAAAAGGTTATTAAGAATATTCTGAGGGGTTGGAGAGATGGCTTAGAGGTTAAGAGCTCTGGCTGCTCTTAGAGAGGGCTCAGTTCCCAGCACCCACATGATGGCTTACAACCATCCTTAACTCCAGTTTCAGAAGATTCTCCACGGGCACTAGATATTTATGTGCTTGTGCAGGTAAAACATTTATACACATAAAATAGAAGTCTAGTTAAATGTATAAAAATATCCCAAGAGTTACTTCAATTATTAATCAAAACGGGACTAAGGAACTATTTATTGAGCCCTTAAGTTGAGAAAGCATACTATTGAGTTCATAAAGCAAGTGGCTAAGACTTACTACTGAGAGCTTAGACACCTAGATAATGCACTCAGGGGGAATAGATATAGGCGGTTATTGAATGGAGCACCAAGCTTTCAATCTGGAAAGAGCTCAATGAAGCAGCTACAACTGGGAACAGTCCCTTATCCTTCAGGTGCTGTCCTGACCCTTGTATCAGGATGGAACTGAAACTTAAGATTCAGGGAGTGAGCTGGCTGACACACTTAAATTACTCTCTACATTGTTCTGATTTTTGCAACAGAATTATGACTACAGTTGTATAGTATTAGGGATCAAACCCAAGGCTTCATGAATGACAGACAAGTTAATACTTGTCTACTGAGCTACATCTTCAGACCTTGAGCTACTAAAGATAATCCAGAAACTGTCTTGAAATGCATAAACTTATTAAATGACAGTCAGTGTCCCAAGCCATTTAAGCAATTGGCTTAATATTTAACAATATAAACAACTGGATATATCGAAACATCTTATAACCTCTCGTTCAAAGAAGATAAAAATACATAAAGAACTTGATAATGATTCCGTCCCTCTTCTGTGCTCTTACCTGTCAATGCTTGTTCATGTGCAGGAGTCTCTGACAGGTGTCTCATGAGAGAAGCAGGCCTGCACCTCTACACTCTCCCACAGAGAAGTGGGTGGCTAACAGTTATATCACATCAATGGTGGGCAACTTCATAATCTACATCTTGTCTTATTGGTGTGTTTACCCCCCAAAGCGAACCAATTCACAACATACTTTTGAGAAGGCTAAGCTGACTCCATGACAAGCTTCAAATTGGCAGTTTAGGAGACTAAGCCTAAGAACTAGGCAAGTCCAGGCAAGTCAGTTACTAGGGAAAAAAAAAAAAAAAAACACCCAGGCTTCAGGCAGCTAGTCAGAAGCTGTCCTGCCCTCAGACACCCACCTGGCCTGAGGTAAGGATAATGTAACAGTTTCCAGGCTTTCTTAGCTACTTCCTCAGCAAGTTTCCAGACTTCAGTTTCCAGCTTCCACGCAGTGGTAATGGAATGTCCCTAGAGAGGTCACCTACGTAGGAATGCCCTAATGTGCTTTACATCAGGCCCTAGGGCTCATTTGGTTGTCTATGTTGGTAATGGAAGACCCCAGCATGCTGGACTTCTGCAGAATAAAACACTTACATACTACCTGAGTTCCGGGTATCATTTTTCAGCAAATCATGGATCCTTAAACTTTCAAAGGTAATGGTTTCTTTTCCCAAATGACATGTTTTCCCCTCCTGAGTAAATTTGGCCACTCAGTATTTAGAAGCCAGAATTTGAAACAAGAATGAATGGCATCCTCACCTAACTGGAGAAACTTCATGAGAAGAAAATACAAGCAAAGGATGCAAACTATCATTTGTCAACTTCTAAAAATTGGGGTGATTTCAACTTAACATCAAACTTACCACTTTTTTCTGTGTGACCATTAGCTACTGATGGCAAAGGATAACCTCCTTAACCAGGTCATGAGCTCTCAATCATCCTTTTATTTATAGATTCAAGGCAAAGGCATTTATTAAGGTATTCTGTGCTGCTCCGATTTCTTAGGAATGGAAGAAAATCATCAAAGAAAAAACAAAGAATATAAATAGGAGAAAGTAAGTTGAATCAAATATTCCTGTGTTTAAAATTTAGATAAACTGTGCCTAAAACAATTATTCTAATATGGAGCAGACTCTTGGCCTACATCAATTCAGCCGTATATACTTGGTTATGTGTGTATTTTACACTGTTAACTTTCAGGATTCTGAATCCTCTTCAAGTGTCTGGGAGAGATCCACCTCATCTAACTGTCCCTGTTTGTAAGCATCTTCAGTAATAAAGATCTGTAAGACATGCATGTATTAATCATGTGAACATTCTGTCTAGTTCTAGAGAAAATGTGTACTGGAAAAAGTTGTCCAAGCCACTTAGACTAAAGGAGTTACTTGTTTCTCTGTGCAGTGTAACCAGCAATGTTCCTATCTGAGTACCTGATGGAGGGTTTGGGAGCAGCAGCAATATGATCATCCAGGAAATGAGTCTTCTGCTGAAGAAATGTTAGTTTCTTATGAATGTTATGAAGCCGCAAATCTAGCTTCGCACCAGATTGTTGCTGTCTTTTATGCTCAGAATGTGGAACACAGGAATCTGATGTGCGGGGAAGGGATATTCCATAGTCAGAGCTCCAAAGAACCCACTACTGAACAAACGGGAGTTCCCATCGCCTCCTTACAGGTCAAACCTGACACACAGCCCTGCCTTTGGATAATTTATAATTACTGAGATTAAAAACACCACCACAGCAAACATTCTAACCACCTGTGAGAGCCAAACTCATCAAGCATTTAAAGTGTAAGGCCTTCCAACTGTATTTCCATGGCTGTCCATGAGACCATATCTGACAAGTGGAACAGAAGGACCACTCAAATGTCACTTTAGGTTGGTCCCTTTTCATTTGGTAACAATAGTAACTGCATTTAAGGAAAACAAACTCATTTCAAAGGTTTAAACTTTTTATTAGAAAAGTATAGCAAAATAAAAAAAGGAGTTACCATGAACAATAATGATATTATCTCATCTGGCATATCCAAATCCATTCAAACATGACTTAAGGTGTAGAAAAACAACAGTATGAAGCTTTCCACAGCCAAGAGATCCGAACATCAGCCCCGCGGAGACATCTGCACCACACAGCTCTAATCAAAGGCAACTGCAACCCCATCTCTCAAGCTGTATCCTTAGGGTTTCTATAATTGCTTTTACCTAAATTTTGTTCAATAACAACTTTAAAGATGTATGTCATTTCCTCATCATCAAGCGTTTATTTTCTAGACTGTTTGAACCACCCCTCCCCCCAGCAAATCTGTTTTTACCTTTGCTAAGAAATATGAATTGTCTTAGAAGGTCAGTCCAAGTTCAAGATCACACACAGCCCTCCAACCTGACACGTGCCTGCCTCCTCTTGCTTCTTAAGAAGCATGATTATACGTCATCTGCAGCTGTTATTTACATTATGATAACTTTGGTTTTTGTTTTGTTTTTGTTTTAAATCTAGGAAGCTCTGCCTCTTCCATTACCTTCCCTGAGGGCTCCAGCCCCGTCAGATTCAGATCTGGAAGAAAGTGACTTCATTTCATCTCTGAGTCTTCAGTACTCAAATGATACTTCATGTTATTTTTTAGAATTTAAAAGGGGGGGGGACTACATCTTTTTAGTGTTTTAACAAGAAAACATTAAAGGCCCCAAAAAGGGTGACCGCCTCTCTCAATTCTGCTCTCCCCAGGTTTCCAGTCTCCTACTGCGGCTGCGGCAGCCACGACAAGGAAAGAGCGCCATTCCTGCCGTTCTCCTGAGAGGTGCTCCACTGCGCTCCTATTTTCAAGAAGCCAAAGCCTTGAGTGAAATCAGTCAAGCCCGTGACTGAGTGTTGCACACATGTGACTTACCCTGAGCAGAACCACAGTCTGTGACAACTGCAAGGACCTAGGGGTGGGGGTGAGTGGCTAAGGTCTTTCTGGCAGCATGAGAAACTAAAGCAAAGTGCAAGCTGGGAGTGAGTTCTGAAGCAAGTCTTCTCAAAAAAGATCAGAGGGGACGCTGTTGAGCGTTTGTAACAGCTACCGAGGTGTAAAGCCACCTCTGTGTGTCCCTCCACGACCCCCCCTAAAGCCACCTCTTTCTCCTCGGAAATTGGATCGATTTCGTTCACGACCACGGCCAGCAGATGTTCCCCCTCTCCCTCCACCTCTGGGAGCTCCACCTCCGCGGTCAGACTTGGATTTGGGAGGAGGTGACTTGGGTCTAAGCCTCTCAATTTCCTCGGTACAGCCAGTCAAGTATGAATTGGGGGCGCTGAAGTAGGACGCGTAGGTTTCTGCATTGTAGTTACTATTCGTAAGCGTTGGTCCGACTGTGAGCCAGCCTGAAACAAGGGGGAAACAGAAAACATTTCCATCCCCTTGCTCTTTTGTTGGTCCTTTAGGGGCTAAATCCTTACCACATTCTCAAAGATGGCTGTTACACACACAGCCACACCTCTAGTATACAGTGTTCCACACCCACGGTCACCCGTATTGTAAAAGTTTTGTATACACACACCCTGTTTCTCATTCTTATGTTACATGTCATCCGAACCGTTCCTTATCTATTATGTTGTTAGAATACCACTTATAAAAGATATTTCAATACACGATGTTTGGGCTGGGTAAAAATTTAAGAAAATATATACATATATCTTTCCTACTTATGAAAATGGGCTACTGGTTTTCTCATTAAGTCTTGACGAAGGAAAATGTGCTTTTCTTTTATCCAAAATGTCCTCATTTCTCAGGTCTAGGATCCAAACAGCCATGCTGCCCCTTCTCATGCCGTCTTTCCACAGGCAATGAGTTTTCTCACAAGGATACACACATAGCCAAGTCTGTGAAAAAAATGTACACCACTACTGAGAACTAAGCAAACAAAAGCACAGAGAGGTATCATCTCGCTGCGGTCAGAACTCCCCTCAGTCAGAACAGCTGTGATCAAAGGGGAAAGGACCGGTATGGCTGGGGAGGCTGCAGGAAGTGGAACTCCCACACGCTACTGAGAGGAAGGTGGATTACAGTAGTTATTATGGAACACATTATGAAGGTTTCTCAAAGAACTAGGAGAGGCTCCACAGCAGCCGGAGCCCCTACTCCGGGTACACACCTAAAGGAACTAAAACCAGCCTGTGGTACGGTTCACACAGCAGTGACCTATGTGTGTCCACTGATGGAGGAATGGGTAAACTGAATGCCATGTATTCCATTGCTAGAATGGGACTGGAGGGCATTATGCTAACTGAAGTGAGTCAGGCAAAGAGCACATACCACATATTCTCATTTACAGTAGAAACAACCGTGCATCTGGAAGATGCAGAGACTACAGCGGAGGTTATGAAGGCCAGGTAAGAGTGAGGGGAAAAGCCCACAGACCGTACAGTGAGGAATCCAGGACACAGCAATGCAATAGCTTAGCTAAGGGAACAACTGAACACTTCAGAACAGCATAATTTCCCAGTACAAAGAAGTGAGGCGATACGTACGGCAAGTGCCCCGACCTTACTACACACACACAAACCTCACAATGCTCCCAAATATTCGGATAATTGTGGTGTTAAAAACTAAGTGGGGACCCGCGGATCCCGGCCCGCAGCAGCTCTCTGCTCCCAGATCCCGTGGGAGAGATACCTTACCGCCTGGTCAGGTGGGCACTCCTGAGGCTGCAGAGCAGAAGAGACCACCAACACTGCCCACCCCTGCCCACATCCCTGGCCCAAGAGGAAACTGTATAAGGCCTCTGGGCTCCCGTGGGAGAGGGCCCAGGTGAGGCAGGAGCCCTGCCTGAGATACCGCCGGAACCTGAAGGAAACAGACCGGATAAACAGTTCTCTGCACCCAAATCCCGTGGGAAGGAGAGCTAAACCTTCAGAGAGGCAGACACGCCTGCGATACCAGAAGA